>NW_026460162.1:0-65665 GCF_021730395.1 Mercenaria mercenaria | reverse complement strand
AAATGAAATTTTTACAAATATCACTCTTGATTTTTGTTTTCTAGATGTTCAGATTTTTTATTTCCAGATGTAAATAATTAACGGATTTTTTCTTTTGCAGCATGAGCAATGGCTTTATTTGAAGATGGGAAGAGACCTTCTGTGCATCAGAGAGAGCCAAGGTTGGTGGCTTCTTATTTCAGATATTTTTCTAGAGTTTTTTCCGTCTCACAGGGGTGTATGTATGCCATTTGCAGAAACAATGGAAGTAATAAATTAGAAAAGATTTTGTTAATTAAATGTGTTGATTGAAAAAAGGAATATTAACATGTTATTACTTTGTTACCAACATGATAATATAATTATAGAAACACGAGATATCTAAAGGATTGATAGTTTGGCTCATGAATAAGAATTCCTGGAGATTATTTTTGAATAACTTTTTAACTGTGATCAACTATTGTCCTTTCTGTTCCATCAACTGGCGTGCCAAATTAGGCACAGAAATATTGTGAAGAAAAACCTACCAGGACTCGGATAGGGTATTAAGAGCTTCAAGTTGTAAGTTATAAATTCAGACTTCAGATTGTTCTTATCTGGTGCCTTATTCTGTGTAGTGTTGTGCTCATGGACCGCCTGATGTGTGTGTCCATGCACTCGTCAACAATTTTTGCCTGCTCGATAGACAGTTTCATTTTCAGCTCACCTGAGCCTAAGGTTCATGGTGTGCTTTTGTGACCGATTCAGTGTAGTCGTCGTCATGTGTGGTACGGCCGTAAGCATTTTCTAAAAAAAAATTCTTATTGAAAAACCTATGGGCAGAAATTACACATGGCTTTAATATTTGGTATGTTAGCTCTTCTTGTGGTCTTATACAAAATTGTTCAAATTATCCTCCTCCAAGTCAAAACCGGCCCGCCCCTGGGTCACTTTGGATAGGGATTTTTAGTGATAAATATGTCTTAAAAGTTAAAACCGGTCATGCTTATAATAGGTATATTTTATTTATATTGTAGCAATAGTTGTTTGTGTAAGTTGCTTTGTATAACTACGCCTATCAGTTAATATTTATCAATCTTTTTCAGAGGTGCACAAAAGTTCATCATGTTCGATGGTAGTTAAAGGTCTACTTGGTTATGTCAAGTGTTTTGACAAGCTTGGCCTTTGGAAAAAGTCAGAAAACGTATGCTTGAAAAAAACTTTAAGTTGGACTAGGAAGTTGTTAAAGAAACCAGAAGAAAGCAACTTGCTAGTTTATATATCTTTAGGACACCGGGACATTTTGGTATCTGCTATACGATGTATATGGTGTGCTCTCTCCTACCACCACGGTTCGGGCGTCCTTCCGCATCCCAGCTTGGGTAAAGCTTTTAGCTCACCATGAGGCTCAGGGTGGGCTATTTGTTATCACTCACCGTCCGGCGTCCGTCGTCCGTCCATAAATTTTTATTTTAAATGACACCTCCTTCATAAACCGCTAGGCCAAGTTCATCAAAACTTCACAGGAATGTTCCTTGGGTGAATCTCGACTCGTGGAGCGATCCAGGGTCTTCATGACCCTTTGTTTACATTTTCTCTTATTTCTTCTAATCTCTTTAATTACTTGTTGGATTTGGATTTTAACATAAAAATAAGTTATTCTTCATCATCACCCACATCATAGGCAAAGGGACCATAACTCTCAAACTATTTTTGACGATTCCCCCCAACCCCTTTTTTTACTTTGAATTTCAGGTTTTTGATTGCATGTTTGCACTCTATCTCGGTTAAATTTTCCTTAATGGATTTGTTCTCAGACTGAAAGTAGTTGTTCCACCTTATCACCTTCATCATATGACACAATGTGATAACTCTGGCACCCAATTTTTCATGGAAATATGCCCCTTTCTACTTTAGAATTTAAGGTTAATATTGATTCATATTCACTATATCTGTAATACGAAATAGATTGATTCAAACTTAATATAGTTGTTCATTCCATCACACCAATCATATAACACAAGGTGCATAAACTTTCTTCACAGCATTTTTTTTTTTTTTTTTTTTCTTTGAATTGATGCCCCCTTTTTGATTAGAATTATACTGATATTGTTTTTTGATTACATTAATCTTTACCTGTGTTATTACTCAATATTCTTTGACACAGACTTCAAGCTTTCCCTGAGTCATTAAACATTCATGGACAGCTCCAGTTTCATCAATGTGCCCTGTTTCACTATCCTGCATCGAAATAGTCGAGCGCGCGGTTCCTGTGACAGCTCGTGTTTTGCAACCTAACCCAGGCATATGTATGGTTTTGACAACACAGGAAAATGACGTCAACTTGACTTTCTGCTATTTCCGGAAGTAATAGAAACAGGAAAATAGACGTGATGACTTGAAAAACGAAAAGTCACTTTGCATTGGTCGATAGTCACGCGGGCATGTGCAGTTGCACCCAGTCAAAACTGTACAGGGAGCCAATTTTCAGCCCTCGGTTTTCTAACTATTTGAAATACATGGGGCTTTGGCACGAATGTTCACCGTGTCATCAAAACGAATACATATTTGAACTCTTAATAAACACAAATTTCCAAAGGGGTTCGGTTGATGGAGCTAGGGTACATGGTGGTTTTTGGAACTTCGTCTATCGCTCAAACGTCTTTGGGACGTTGTCTGAAAGAGTCAGTATATGCCTCGGATGTAAGCTATTTTCGTATTTGAGAGCTGAAGACAGGACATTTCGGATTTCAAGTGATAAATTCTACGGAAGCGTGAAAGGGACCTAATACGTTTAATTACGTTACTGGTGCGGAAAGGATTATATAGTTCATGTCAGACGATATCTTTTTACAATTGAATTTTGTAATCTGAATAAGTAGTTTAAATACCTTTGCTTTGAAGTAAGGACATTTAACATAAGATAAAAACAAATTAAAAATTCGAGACCACTTGTTATGGTAAAATAAACATGATGGTAACCTCCATTTTTTAGTTATATTTTGACATATCTGTCCCTTGTAAGATTTTTTCTGTTACTCAGAATTTTTTGGGGAATTTCTCTCCTTTTGCTGTTCCTGTCCTTGTGGGCCCATCAGTCAGTTCTTTAAATTCTTTGCATCACATCCTTGCTGTAAACCTTCGGGCGTTGTATTGCCCCGCTTGGCGGAGCTTTGTTTTGACATTTTGTGACTGGAGCAGAAATTTAGATGTTTTTATATATTTATGTTTACTTCTGTTCAGATGACTAGTTTGAAAAATTTTAGAACATAGGCTCACACTGTTTTGTTAGAAATTATATTTATTTGACGGCCATGAATATAAACCGCCACGCATTATATTGAATACCATCCTAGATTACGATGAAAAATGCGGTTTCTTAATAATATGTGTTTATTTGGCATGAAATTTTCACATTATTTTGTTTGTTGCACTTAAAAGGAACTAATTCAAGCAAAAATTCTGAATTTTGAGGCCTACACCAGAGCACGAAATGCTAAAGATAATCTAATTGTGTACCGTCATTGTCCGGGGTCCGTCGTGCGTCAATTTGCTTTGTAAGAATCTATAGGCCACAGTTATGACCTTTCTTTATGGTTCAGATTGTTTTTCATGATCATGATTAAGAAAAACCTGTTCAACATTCGAGAGACCACATTTATGGACCCTGTCTTCATGACACTTTGCCAGATTGTTTGTGTCAATCAAGGTAAAATCCGAATATGGGTCATGTTAGGTAAAAAAAAACCTTTGTCACCGGTCAAATCAAAGAAAAACTATGTGTGTGCAATAGGGGATGCATGTTTCAATGGTGTTCGTGAAATTAGATCAGAAACCAATAGAATTCAGCGGAGTCCCTTAAACGCGACTGGTTAATGTTTAAAAGGACATTTAAAATCTTTTCATAAACCTCACGTAATTTTTTTTATGTTGTAGCGATAAACCTTGTGTTATCATAACAGATGGCGGTTTCTGTAGTTTTGATAGTTGCCTTCGTTCATCGTCACAAATAGAACTGTCCAGTACGCTCCATCGCTGTTTCTGCATTAACACTAATTTGGTTATCATACTTATCGGTTATAGCTAAAAGAATGAATAAGTAATAGCCATCGTGAATGTCTCAGTGCGTGCTTCTATAAATTGGTATATTTGGTCATATACCATCGTAGCAGATTGCCGCGGGAAATATAAACAATTAGCATGCTTCCATAGTTAGTATTTTGTAGTCACATTCATCGCATAAAAATAGCAACGTGTAATATGATAATGCATCTTTCATCAGGAGTTATTTAAGAATATTTTATAGCCAAAAGAAACGCTTCTTTAAACACTATTTATGCACGAGGGCGTGATATTATTTGTACGACGTATTACCGCCGAGTGATTTAGATAGTTTTAAAAACGTTTTGCTATAATTTATTTCAATTTAATATGCAGGTAATCTAAATAACAGTAGCCGCTCTTTCTGGTGCACAAACAAACGTTGAAGTCACGCACGTTAACGTGAGTCATTCTAGCGTAAGCGTGTTTAAACAGAGACAAGCATATTTAGAATTCGTCATATACGTGTCAACAGAGAGCCTAAGTGAAATATTATACTGCCCCAATTGCCTCTATATGGGGTACATTTGGTATCATACCGTCACAGATAGCCGCGTGAAATGTTAAAACAACGCGAAATTTCCATTAATGCGATGCTTCCTACAGTGTGAATATTGTGGTCATCAAACATCGTCACTGATAGGGCACGTGAAAAATTCATCCATGCATGCTCTCTCCAATGAGTATATTTACTTCAACGTACATCGTCCACAGATAGCAACATGAAAAATATCATTAATGAGTGTATTCGGTTACATATTCCCGTCACAGATAGGCGCGTTATAATGTAAATAACGCAGCATTCTATAGTGAGTATTTTCGTCACATGAATTGTCACAGATTAGCTACGTGATTTATCATCAATGCCAGTGCTTCTACAGGGAGTATATTTGGTCATATATACCGTCATACTTTGCCACGTTAAATTTCATTAGTACCTCCCTTCTACAGCGGAGAAATATTTGGTCGAGTAACATGTCATAGATAGCTACTTGGAATATATCCGTGCATGGTTCTACAAGGAGTATTATATGGGCAATACATCGTTATAGGATGCGATGGGAAATTTTTAAGTGATGCCTCTGCAGTGAGTATAATTTTGGTCGTATACATAGTCACAGATATCCATTAGCGCATGCTTTTACCATTGAGTATATTTGGTTACCATACCCCGTCACAGGGTTGCCGCGGTAAATGTAAAAGAACACAGCATTCTTTAGTGGAGTATTCCTTGCACATACTTCGTCAACAGATTGCTTCATGTAATATTCATTAGTGCATGCTTCTACAATGAGTACAGTTTGTCATATTACATGGTCATAGAGTGCCACGTGAGATATCTCAGTACTAAACTGTTACAAATGAATTTATTTGGTTAAATACATAGAGATAGCCGCAGTGATCTATCCATGCATGCTTCTACAATGGAGTATATTTGGTCAAATTACACCGTCACAGATTGTCACGAGAATTTCTTTAATGCTTGCTTCTGCAATGGGTAGATTAGGTTCGTATACATAGTCACAGTAACCACATGAGGTATTATTAGTCACGCTTTCTACAGTGGGTATGTTTTGCCGTATACATCGTAATAGATAGCCGCGTTTAAAAATAACAACGCAGCACCCTAAGTGAGTTTGTTAAGTCACATACATCGTCACATGTGCGATAGCTACGTGAAATACTTATTAGTCCATGCTTCCACTGTGAGTGGTATTGGGCATATCAGCGTCACAGATAGCCACTGAACACTTCAGTGCTGTTTTTTCAATGAACACATTTGGTTACATACATAGTCGGAGAGAGCCGCGTGAAATAACAACCATGTATGCCTTCTAAAATCAATTTATCGTCGCAGTTGGCCACAAGAAATTTGTTAAGTTGCATGCATCTCATTGGGTATATTGGTCGTTTACATCGTCACAGATAGCCCCTTGAAATATCAGTTGCGCTTCTTCTTCATGAGTATATTTGGTTAATACCCCGTCATAGATAGCGCGTTCTGTAGGAATATTTTTGTTCACATACATCGTCGCAGCAGATAGCTACGTGAAATATTATTTCAGATGCATGAGCAATTCTACAGTGAGTACATTTGGTCAGTACATCGTTATGAATAGCCACATGAAATATCATTAGTGCTAGCTATTATAATCGAATATATTTGGTTAAGACATATAGTCGGAGTTAGCCGCGTGCAATTCATCCGTGTATGCTTCTACAAGGAGTATATTTTGTCAACATATTAGTACTCGCACAGATAGCCAACGGGTAATTTGTTAAGTCACGTTTCTGCAGTGGGTATATTTTGTAGTATACATACTCACAAGTAGCCTGAGGAGATTTTATAAGTGTCCCTTTTTATAGGGAGTATATTTTGTCGTATTCTCTTCCCCCCCCCCCCCCCCCAAAAAAAAATACAAAAGGATAGCCACGTAAAATGTAAAAAACGCAGCTTTCTGTAGTGAGTTTGTTTAGTCACATATATGTGACAGATTGCTAGTGAAATGTTATTAGTCCATGCTTTAAAGTGAATGAATTGCGTCATCTACAGCGTCATAGATGGCCACGGGACATTTTCATCAAGTGTTATGCCTTTTAAAATGAACAATTTGGTTACATACGAGTCAGAGAAAGGCTGGCGTTGAATATATCATCTGTGCTGGGACTACAATGAGTATATTGGTCATCATACTAGTACATCGTCACAGTTAGCCAAGGGAATATTTTTAGCTGCATGCTTCTACTGTGGGTATATTTGGTCGTTTAATTCTAAAAACTGATATCCATGTGAAATATCAGTAGCGCATGCTTCTTACCAATGGAGTATATTTGGTTACATACCCCGTCACAGAGAGACGTGTTAAAATAATTAACAACGCAGCATTCTATACTCACCTAATTCTAATCACATACATGGGTCACAGATAGTTACGTGAAATTATTATTTGTTCTTGCTTCCTACAGTAATTATATTTGCGTCATATGCATGTCACAGATAGCCAGTGAAATATCATCAGTGCATGCGGTAACAATGGACATATTTGTTTACATCTAGTTCAGAAATAGTACGCGTGAAATATCATCCTGTATCTATAGGCTTCTGCTATGAGTAGATTTGGTCATATTCATCGTCACATATAAGCCACGGGAATTTTTTTCAAAGCATGCTTTAACAGTGTGTTATTTTGGTCGTATACATTCGTCACAGATAGTCATGTGAAAATATATTTAGGGCATGCTTCTACAATGAGTATATTTGTTTACCATACCGCACAGACAGCGACGTTAAATGTAAAAACAAAACGGCTGCTTTTCTATAGTGAGTAGTACTAGTCAATATATGCACAGTGATTGATACGTGAAATATTATTAGTGCAGCATTCTTCGGTGGGTATATTTAGTCGTATACATCGTCACAGTAGACCACGGGAGATCTTATTAGTGAATGCTTCTACAGTGGGTATATTTGGTCGTATATAATCATCACAGATAGGGGCCACGGGGAGATCTTATTTTGGTGCATGCTTCTACAATTGGTATATTTGGTCGTATATATCATCACGATAGCACGGGAGATTGTATTAGTGCATGCTTACTACATTGGGTTTATTTGGTCGTATTCATCGTAACAGATAGCCATATGAAACGTCATTAACGCATGCTTCTACAATGCGTATATATTGTTAATCATACCCCGTTACAGATAGTCGCGTTAAATGTAAACAACGCAGCCATTCTATAGCCGGAGTAGTTTCAGACACATACCATGGTCAAAAGATGCAACGTGAAATTATTTATTTAGTGCATGCTTCTACTGTGAGTATATTTGGTCATATACATCGTAAAAAGTTTGTCCCGTGCATGCTTTTCAAGAATATATTTTGGTTTATAATAAACGAGATTAGCCGCGTGAAATACCTGCGTCACGTAAAATATCGTCTGTGCTCGCTGATATATCAAAGGTCAGCGCTTGGTTCTACGGTCATGAGACGTTTTTTGATATATACAATTATTTCTGCTCCCAACTCAAAAGCATTCACACTAATTTAAATACATGCATTTAATTTGACTTCTTTTAATGATTACCATTTTCCCGCGGTATTATGTGCAAATATTAGTGTTAAATAAGCCTATAATTTTCCGAGATCAAATTTGATAAAACAAGTTTCGACAGATGTTTACGGTTTGCACTTTTTTGTCAGCAATATTGCGAGATTACAGACGCGGTTTTTATCTTGCAGAAGAATAGAAAATGCACGGCCGCAGCGTAATTGGTGAATATAGGACAGAAAATATGTATTTTTAGGACAGAATTATTAGCGGTTAAGTCCAATACTCCTCGTTTTAATTATTTTATTAACGATTCCTTATGGCGAGGCAATGTATTTCGCTGTTTGTAGAATTACTTGTCCTATGTCATTCCTGGTATTAATTAGACTTTTCTATAGCCTGAGTGTTTTTGTTTCGCATAAGAACAAAAATCTCGGGTTATTCTACGTTAAAACATTGTATGAGTCCACTAATTTGTTCTCGCTGTACTGATTTTTAATATTGGACTGCTTTTAATGGGACTTAGTTCAGTATTTTTCCACGTGGAGGTCCAATATTATTTTAATTTGGACTGTGTATTGAATATGGAATGCACGAGGAAAACGAATTATATACAAAATCAATGTCTTTCGTGTAGTCTAATATTATCAATACATGTAGCGTAATTCCATATAGAAATATTGTAATCAAATGAAAGCAGTCCAATAAAAGGACACAGTACTGATAATAAAAGGAAACGTAATATCAAAATTAAATTTTATCGTATAGATCTAGATGCAAATTTTAAAAATAGCATTATACATATATCAGTTATATTATGCATGCGTCAACTTGTCTTACTCCTTAAAGACGTTTCCCTAGAGCAATAATTTTTTCCAGTTTTATACATTGTGCAAGAAACTTATTGTTCTAATGAAAAAGCAGTTTTATAAAAACTAATAATGATATTTCTTTAGCGCCGTACTGTCAATAGCCTTTATGATTTTGTTAAGCTTTTAAATGAAATGTCATCAATACTTTTTCAAGTATTGTTATTTTTTCTCGGGCAATAAGGCTTTATTTTGTATATTAAAGGGAGATAATCCCAACAGCTAGGTATGGTAGAGCTATGGTTTCTTTGACACTGCCTATTTGATGCTCTATGATTTATGTGAAATTTTAAAAATTGCCTTTAATACCTTTTAAGTTATACAACGGACGGGACGGGCGGACGACGGAAAGACGACTCAAAGTGTCAAACCAAAAGTGCTCGACCTTCGGGAAGCATAAAAATAATTAGTAATACTAATTGCGATATACGAAAATTAGGTGATAGCATTGCATCATCGCTATACATGGCTCATTTTTTTGTTATGTCACATTCCACATTTCCGTATTTATCCGTTCATCTGTTTCATAGAAAACAATAACAAATGCTTAACGGTTAATGTTCATGTAAACCCTGAAAATGGTATGAGCGCGACGTGGGGGAAAACGAACAGTGTGCGTTTGCGACCAAGCATGGGTTCAGATTAGCCTGCGCATCCACGTAGTCTGGGAGGATTCATATGATTTCGATAACAGTTTCCTTTGTCTAATGGCATTAGGCTTTGAAAGCGAACTGCCATGGATCCTGGCCCTGACTGCGCAGGCTGGTTCGCAAAACCAATATGTTGTTTTTCTTATGGTGCAGCTCATAGATTTGTTGGGGTATTGACAGTTACTGTTTATGGTTTATTTTAAGTATTACATCCGTATTGAAAAAAAACTGTAAAAAAAAAATACAGGTGTCATTTAAAAAAAAAAATAATGTTTATTGCACCCTACGTAGTTAAAATTGCCTTTATTTTCTTGTATTCGAAGCCAGTGTGGAAGCAGTTTGCTCACATTTGTTCAGTCTGTGAGATGGCTATTCGGAAAGAAAAAAGGAACTGCAATTAAGGGACACATGTACTTGAATGAACCTTTAGTTTTGTCGAAATATCTTTTAATTTTGTACTCGCAATTCTATTTCTTTCTATGCTATTTATGAAAATACTGAAGTTTTTAGTGAAATAATTCTAATAGATTCAAGTGAATGATATTAAATATTTTGTCTGTATTTCAGTTGGGACTACATTAAACATCCGTTGTAATAATTAACAAACTTAAATACGGTAGCTTCGAGTGCATCAATAAAAATCATACTGAAAGAAAAAAGTTTTCCTTGTTTTTCTGATCAGCCTCGCCACTATGCCTCTAAAGGAACGAAAATAAATGATTTTGGACCTTACCAGTAGCTGGATCCGATAATATATTATAATGTCTGTTCTGTAAGTCTTCTTGCTAACTAAATTGAAGATTTTCGGGCAAGTCTCATGTTCAGCCCAACAAAAACTGTTCATTGAACTAATGATTACAACAGTTTATTGTCTGGCGTGTAAACAAAAACCAACCCATTTTTCTCATTCAGTGACATGCAGCATTCATTTTCTCCAGCTGTCCGATTTAACTATACTTTCAGTGAAACTTTATCATAATTCCGACATACCCTTGTAATTTTTAAACACAAAGAAAGTTTCCTTGTTAACATTTAAATTAAAAAATAATCACTTTATCTAGCCATGAATTAACAATAAATCCTTTCTAAAATGTCACAATATTTATCTCCTCCCGCCGCACTCATGAGAATACTACTGCTTATTCCGTCATCAGTGTACATGTGTAAACACACTTAATGCATCACGAGAATCCCGGGCTAACGAAGTCCTATATCACGTAGGCCGAGAAACCCGAGAAAAACGCAGTCGTGCATTTATGTGAGCAACCCCCCCCCCCCCGGAAAAAACGTGCGTAAAATTGTCATGGTATCTACAGGGTATTTCATAATCTTATAGCAATTTATTTAAATGCACTTAATGTGAATAAAAACCGAAATAATTCAAGAATATTTACGTCAATGGTTTATACCGTAATTTTTTATTGGTATGTCTAAAAAATGTTTTAAGTATGATATAAGCCTCAAACGATCCCAATATTTAAAATACTGGACGGGTCCTCGCGCTAAACGCGCTTCGGGACGTCCAGTATTTTACATATTGGATCGTTTTTCGTCTTCTAATCCTATACATAAATCAACTTGGAACTTGTTATTTCGATTCTAACACGAAATACTAGTATCCAACAGTGTTAGAAAACATGGATTAACTATTTTTTACGTCGTGCTACGCTCTGGTATCAGCTGACGTTATTCGCACGCTAGTGATTTATAGATAGATTTTGCTATACATGTACAATGTAGTAGGTTATTTGTGGTCGGTTAGAATTCTCTAAGTCGTTAAACATTTTCCGAATACGTTTTATACTTATGGTCATCATTCTCCAAAACTTTGCATATAATCAGTGTAAGTCGCAAGCAGTTTTAGTTGTGACCCTTCATGTTTTAGTGGTTTAATGCCTGTCACCGATAGAATGCAAGGATAGCTAAAAGGAAAATTCGGATCCATCGGCTTTTTACCTGAGTTTTGACAGAACAGGGATATAGTAATCGGACAAGCAACACACTAGCATAAAAAAATCTGTGATCGCTTGTAAAACAAAGAACAAAAGGGTTTGTTGACATTGTGTATATATTGTTTTGTATCACGTTTTCAATTATTTTTAACCGCGGTCTCTGTCACATTTTATAAAGACGATAATTTAACACTGTTCTGTACTGCGTATCGATTATGTGCCACACCTGGAACATTACTATTAGACCTTCCTGGCCACACCTATAGCTAATTATTAAGGCCGCATTGGAATTAACCGCTCTTGTGATTTAGAAACTGGCAACTGTTGAACTGAAGGAGATTAATCCTGATGGGGAGTAATTTGGCACATAAGCAAGAAAGGGAGTAGATATATCATATCTATAGCTATTGTCAGTGGCCTTGACCCTAGTCAGTTAGTGACTGAGTGAAATTATTCAAGGTTAGCCTTACTCATTTGCCTTATTGGGACAGCTTATTTAATATTTTACAGTTGTCATTCCTATAAGCCTTACCCATGCATATCTGAATTTTAGGAAGGGTCTAGGGGTAGAGAATTTTTTTTCCAAGTTGCTGGTTCTAGACAGACCTTGCAAAAAATAACTACTACTTTGTCATGTTCAAACTTTTGTTTACACTCAGTAAGTTTCCACGCCAATAACAACTTCATTTTCCAAACAGTAGAGTGACTGTGTGCATTGGAGATGAAAAATCGGGTCGCGAAAATATGTGACATTTGATTTTAATGGTGTAAAAACTATCTGTCAACAAGTTTTCGTTGCTTTATTCAATAAATGGTAATGTATTTATGTGTTTTGATATGTTTTTACGGCCCGTTTTTACATACAAAACATACAATTTTCTGGCAGAATCATGTATTTAATTTTGCCGAGGTGCAGCCGGTCATGTCGCTAAAAATAGAAACGAGTTGGTTTTTCCAGTATTTTTTGGATTTCATTAGCGAACAAAACAATCAAAATTGGATATAAGTTGGGATTTATGGTCAGTTGTTGTTTATTGCAAGCTATAATCGAGGAAATGACCAGATGTTGATTTTGTAAAATATACAATGACCGGGCTACTAAAGCTTTAAATTTATGATTGCCCGGCGGGCTTACGTCGGGATTTTTTTGGTAGCCTGACGAAAATTTCTGGTAGCCCGCGGGCTCCGGGCAATGGATTTGTCGGACACTGGGTACGGATCCGTACATCTAGACAATCCTGTTAGGGGTTGTCTAGGGGTACGGTAGTCCAAATAAAAGGAGGTTTCGGGACAGCATGATAACTTTTGACTGTCGCTGTCTCCGTCACGTCCAAACTTATTCTGCATATTTCTGTTATGAAAGCCCCAATGAAGTCCGTTGGGAACGTTTTCTGGTTCATGTACAACATATTTGTAATGATTACATCTCTGATAATGAATTTATGTTGACATTAAACAAATGTTAAACACCTTCAATGACATTTTATGAATGTATATTTTGTGTTTTGTTTCTGCAGTTTAGTGTCATCGGCAGTTTGCTGTTTATTGAAACAGGTGTCAGGGTAGATATCTCCTCGCACCTGTCACATCATATTTCCAAAGATTTAAGTCCCTTATTTAAAAATATGGATTAAATTCAACCCATCTGAAGTTTCTACATGAATATAATGTTTAGTTTATTAAAGCAAGTAAGTCTGACCAGTATATAATGACTTTTTTGGATCTTTTAATGTCTTCGTTTTCCTAACAGTAAAATGCAGATACAGGTAAGGCTTAGAGGGGTGACAACTATATTATCTATAAAATATCAGATCATAAAATAAAGCATCCCATAAGCCAAATGTGTAAGTCTAGGGGTATGGACCTCCTTTTGCCAGATGTTGTTGGTTGTTTACATCTTTAATTTAGTAGAAAATTAAATATCAAATAAGAATTAATCAGTATAAAACTGCAACTTTAATCAAAATGGTTTACAGATACCACCGTTTTCCCGATTATTTACCTTTCCTTCCGAGACGTAAAAATCCGAGGATCTCCAAATGAGAGAATTGTTCCATGCTTATTAATTTATTGTACAATAAACTGTTGATAAAAGATTCACCAGAGATCAAACTCTCAAATGAATTATATTTGAAATTCAGCAGAAAAAATAAATTGATTAAAACAAACATTACCGTATATGAAAAGGCATATGAACCAATTTATGTTGTAAATTAACAATAAGTAATCGACATGGAACAGCTTGTTTTATAATCAATCAACAGACAGTGGAAGGAAATGCAACTCTATAAACGACTGTACTCCCCCTCTTCCTCTTGCGACTGATCAAAACAATAAACAGACAGGTTGATGGTAAGAAATTGTCTTGAAATTAATTATTTTGCTTTACATTGTATGTGTATTTAAGTTTAACGATAAGTCTAACATAAATATGTGTATATGGTGATGTAATAGATGAAACTGACAGGTAATGTCTACAAAATGTTGTTGACTGATCACACTCATTTCATGAAAATTCATTTGACCAAGTCACGAAATTGATGAATAACACGTCAAATAGATTTGTTATCCAATAATCCATGACGTTTTCTGAAATAAGCATGCATACTCCATAAATATATGTAAATAAGATGTTGCATATCTGTTGCGTTTTTGAATGAAATTGATTTTTATCTAGTGTGTAAAAAACATTCACTGTATGCCGACTTGCCAATTTTGATATTTGATCTGAACGTGTATTTGCGAGTGACGCTGTATTCCATTTTGCGACTACAGTAGGTGATTTATGTCTTTAAAGGCTTCAATAAAATAAAAAATGTATACCAGATTGTCTCTATTGATCAGTCATCATGTACATAATGTCATTTAATGCCGAACTTGTCTTTACGTGGCAAAAACGTTTTAAGGAAGGTTGGGCGAGTGAGAAGGACATAATACTTTCTGCGCCGTGAACTTACCTGACGTTGCCATTTCTGAAAGTGTGTGCGACCGTTACTTTCAAAATTATGTCACTAAGACTTGAAATGCAACACAGTTACGAGCCACCCGTTGCTGTTAACGACGATATAAATTTTAATCCTGTGAGATGTATATCGGGTAAGTTTCATGAATTCAAAAGGAAGTCGCTTCTTCTTGTGGGAGGAAAACTGAGCGTACGCCGACTAGCACTGACTGCCATCCATTATTTAAAAATTCTCAAATAATATGACAGATATTTAATTTTAAACTCTATAGTCCTGTCGAGTATACATTGAAATAACATCAGTTAAAATAATTATGTGATGCGTCGCTTATTTTCGAAATAATAAAGATAGTTCGTGATTTTCTGGGCCAACCCTCGTATTTGAGTAGATTGAAGTGTCTTATTTAAAATTATGAGTTATATATTCAGTCCATTTAAAGTTTCTACATGAATATCAAAGTTTAATTTATGGGAGCAAGAGTATTAGTCAAACCAATATTTTATGACTTTTTTTTTATTTTTAGCTCACCAGAGCACGAAGTTCTCCAGGTGAGCTATTGTGACCGGTCATTGTCCGGCATCTGTTATCTTTATGAAACTTGGTCAGAATGTTTGCCTTGATGACCTCTAAGTCAAGTTGAATCAAATCTGGGTCATGTAGGGTCAAAAACGAGGTCACACGGTCAAATCAAAGGAAAAGCTTGTTAACACGATAGAGGCCACATTTATGATCCTATCTTTGTGAAACTTTGTCAGAATGTTGATCTTGATGATCTCTAGGTCAAGTTTGAAACTGGATCATGTGGGATCAAAACTAGGTCACTAGGCCATATCAGAGGAAAATGTTGTTAACACTCTAGAGTCCACAATTTAAGTTTGAAACTCCTGAGACATGGTCAGAATGTTTGTCTTGATGACCTCTAGGTCAAGTTCGAATCTGGGTCATGTAGGGTCAAAAACTATGTCACCCGCCGGTCAAATCAAAGGGAAAGCTTGTTAACACTCTAGAGGCCACATTTATGACCCTATCTTCATGAAACTTGGTCAGAATGTTTGTCTGGATGATTCTAGGTTAAGTTCGAAACTGGGTCAAAAGCTAGGTCATCAGGCCAGATCAAAGGAAAATCTTGTTAACACTCTACAAACCACATTTTAAGTTTGAAACTCATGAAAACTGGTCAGAATGTTTGGCTTGATGACCTCTAGGAAGGTTTGAATGGTCATGTGGGGTCAAAAACTAGGTCATTCAATCAAATCAAAGGAAAAGCTTGTTATCACTCTAGAGGTCACATTTATGACCCTATCTTCATGAGACATGGTCAGTATGTTTGTCCTGATGACTTTTTGGTGTATTGCATATCTTGATCATTTGGGGTCAAAAACTAGGACACATGATCAAATCAAAAGAATAAGTTTGTTAACACTCTAGAGGCCACATTTATGACCCTATCTTCATGAAACTTATTCAGAATGTTTATCTTAACGATCTCTAGGCCAAGCTTAAAACTGGGTCATGTGGGATCAAAAAACTAGGTCACTAGGCCAGTTCAAAGGAAAAGCTTATTAACACTCTTGAGGCCACATTTATGACTCTATCTTTATGAAACTTGGTCAGAATGTTTATCTTGATGATCCCTAGATCAAGTGCGAATCTGGGTCATGTGGGATCAAAAACTAGGTCACCTGCTCAAACCAAAGGAAAAGCTTGTTAACATTCTAGAGGCCACATTTGTGACTCTATTTTCATTAAACTTGGTCAGAATGTTTATCTTGATGATCCCTAGATCAAGTTTGAATCTGGGTCATGTGGGATCAAAAACCAGGTCACGTGCTCAAGTCACATGAAAAGTTTATTAACACTTGAGGCCAGATTTTATGATCCTATCTTCATGAAACTTGGTCAGAATGTTTGTTTTGATGATCTCTAGGTCAAGTTTGAAACTGGGTCATTTGCGGTTAAAAACTAGGTCAGTTGGCCAGAGCAACTCTGGTGAGCGATATAGGGCCATCATGGCCCTCTTGTTTAATTTTTAGCTCACAAGAGCACGAAGTGCTCAAGGTGAGCTATTGTGACCGGTCATTGTCCATCATCATCCGTCAATTTAACATTTGCCTTGTTAACACTCTAGAGGCCACAGTTATAACCCAGTGAAATTTGGTCAGACAGGGGTTTTTTTTACTAAGAAAGTGACGCTGATAGTCGGCGTCTTCCCCTCGGAAAATTTTCCCCAAAAAAATCAAATTTCCCTAGTCTAGTGGCGGAAAAAATCTCCAATTTTTAGCTCACCTGTCACAAAGTGACAAGGTGAGCTTTTGTGATCGCGCGGTGTCCGTCGTCCGTCGTCCGTCCGTGCGTCCGTGCGTCCGTGCGTCCGTAAACTTTTGCTTGTGACCACTCTAGAGGTCACATTTTTCATGGGATCTTTATGAAAATTGGTCAGAATGTTCATCTTGATGATATCTAGGTCAAGTTCGAAACTGGGTCACGTGCCATCAAAAACTAGGTCAGTAGGTCTAAAAATAGAAAAACCTTGTGACCTCTCTAGAGGCCATATATTTCACAAGATCTTCATGAAAATTGCTCAGAATGTTCACCTTGATGATATCTAGGTCAAGTTCGAAACTGGGTCACGTGGGGTCAAAAACTAGGTCAGTAGGTCTAAAAATAGAAAAACCTTGTGACCTCTCTAGAGGCCATATTTTTCATGAGATCTTCATGAGTATTGGTCAGAATGTTTATCTTGATGATATCTAGGTCAAGTTCGAAACTGGGTCACGTAGGGTCAAAAACTAGGTCATTAGGTCTAAAAATAGAAAAACCTTGTGACCTCTCTAGAGGCCATATTTCTCAGTGCATCTTCATGAAAATTGGTCAGAATGTTCATCTTGATGATATCTAGGTCAAGTTCGAAACTGGGTCACGTGGGGTTAAAAAGTAGGTCAGTAGGTCTAAAAATAGAAAAACCTTGTGACCTCTCTAGAGGCCATATTTTTCATGAGATCTTCATGAATATTGGTCAGAATGTTTATCTTGATGATATCTAGGTCAAGTTCGAAACTGGGTCACGTAGGGTCAAAAACTAGGTCATTAGGTCTAAAAATAGAAAAACCTTGTGACCTCTCTAGAGGCCATATTTCTCAATGCATCTTCATGAAAATTGGTGAGAATGTTCAGCTTGATGATATCTAGGTCAAGTTCGAAACTGGGTCACGTGGGGTTAAAAACTAGGTCAGTAGATCTAAAAATAGAAAAACCTTGTGACCTCTCTAGAGGCCATATTTTTCATGAGATCTTCATGAATATTGGTCAGAATGTTCACCTTGATGATATCTAGGTCAAGTTCGAAACTGGGTCATGTGGGATCAAAAACTAGGTCAGTAGATCTAAAAATAGAAAAACCTTGTGACCTCTCTAGTGGCCATATTTCTCAATGGATCTTCATGAAAATTGATCAGAATGTTCATCTTGATGATATCTAGGTCAAGTTCGAAACTGGGTCATGTGCGGTCAAAAACTAGGTCAGTAGGTCTAAAAATAGGAAAACCTTGTGACCTCTCTAGAGGCGATATTTTTCAATGGATCTTCATGAAAATTGGTCAGAATGTTTACCTTGAATATATCTAGGTCAAGTTCGAAACTGGGTCACGTGGGGTTAAAAACTAGGTCAGTAGATCTAAAAATAGAAAAACCTTGTGACCTCTCTAGAGGCCATATTTTTCATGAGATCTTCATGAATATTGGTCAGAATGTTCATCTTGATGATATCTAGGTCAGATTCGAAACTGGGTCACGTGGGGTCAAAAACTAGGTCAGTAGGTCTAAAAATAGAAAAAACCTAGTGACCTCTCTAGAGGCCATATTTCTCAATGGATCTTCATGAAAATTGGTGAGAATGTTCAGCTTGATGATATCTAGGTCAGGTTCATAACTGGGTCATGTGCGGTCAAAAACTAGGTCAGTAGGTCGAAAAATAGAAAAACCTTGTGACCTCTCTAGAAGCCATATTTTTCACGAGATCTTCATGAAAATTGGTGAGAATGTTCACCTTGATGATATCTAGGTCAAGTTTAAAAGTGGGTCACGTGCCTTCAAAAACTAGGTCATTAGGTCAAATAATAGAAGAACCTTGTGACCTCTCTAGAGGCCATATTTTTCAATGGATCTTCATGAAAATTGGTCAGAATTTTTTATCTTGATGATATCTAGGTCACATGTGCTCAAAAGCTAGGTCAGTATGTCAAATAATAGAAATAACGATGTCATACTCAGTTGAACACTGGGTCATGTGGAGATAGGTGAGCGATTCAGGACCATCATGGTCCTCTTGTTATGTTTTAGTAATATTGGATCCACTTATCTTAAAAATCATTGCATCCTTAATAGTTTGACCTACAGCAATGATGTAGGCAACTAGTCAAGACGGTGATTACACTGAATACAGCTGTTTTATTACGTCACAGACAATGTGTCCCAGCATTCAGTGCTCGCTATATACGACAACAGGAACCAATTGCACATGCAAGGCGTTCGGTTGACCAGAGGTTCCTTGTTTTGACCCGTGAAAATCAAGAAAAATAGTATTTGACCCACACAGAAAATGCCCTGTGCGTCGGCTTGACCCGCAGAATTTATTTTGAAGCGTCTCGAGTTCGAAAGTTGTCAATCAAAATCCCGGTGAATTTCAGTATTGTTCGCCGCCACAAGAGGATGATGGCAGTAGGCGGAGTGTCTTATACTAATTAGCTACTGACAGATGTCAATCACGCCACGCGCCGACTGACACGTTGTCATCTTTCAGTTCGTACAATAATGCCCGTCATTATCAAAGGTGTTTATTGATCAATTTGTAAAAGTTTATTGATAAACAATGAGAAGAGCAGCCTATTATCGTGTGTGTACCACTTTTTAATTAGCGGTGTAGCCTACAGCTTATGTTATATTGTTACATGTCTTGCCGACTTGAAATAAAATTTATGTTAACTTAACAACAAATTGGATGATTAAAATCATTATTTTGTTAAGTGATAATTATGATTATATAAGCCGGTCGGCCGTTACGATCTATAGCAAATTTATTATCATTCGGCTTTAAAAAAGCAGAAATTATAGGTATCGAACAGGTATGTTGAAAGAAATGAAATTTTAAACAGGTATTTTATCAAGAATTTAGTGCTTATTTTTGTTTTCCATATTTGTCACATGTTTTCGTGACCGTGATTTTCGGACGATTCTGTCATTTCTTACGAGGTTTTCTAGTGCAATCTAAATAAATAGTTAATAAAAAGTCTGCATTTAAGACAAATATGACAACTGTTGCAAAAGCAGCTCTTATTTTGAAGCTTTTTAGCTCATCTGATTTTTTGAAAAAAATGACGAGTTATTGTCATCACTTAAAGAGAATTCCTATAATTTTTTTCCTTTCATAGATTTTTTTCAAATTCACATATATGATAGGAAAATTTGTGCTGAAAACAATGAACAAATAAAAACAATGGGTCACCAGGCTTGTTTTTGTGAAAAATTGTTTTGAACACACCCACGGTTGCTGAAACTGCCAGCGATTTTTCAACATTTTCATAATTTTCTGCTTTTTAGCTCACCTGTCACAAAGTGACAAGGTGAGCTTTTGTGATCGCGCGGTGTCCGTCGTCCGTCCGTCAGTCCGTGCATCCGTCCGTCCGTCCGTAAACTTCTGCTTGTGACCACTCTAGAGGTCACATTTTTCATGGGATCTTTATGAAAATTGGTCAGAATGTTCATCTTGATGATATCTAGGTCAAGTTCGAAACTGGGTCACGTGCGATCAAAAACTAGGTCAGTAGGTCTAAAAATAGAAAAACCTTGTGACCACTATAGAGGTCAAATTTTTCATGGGATCTTCATGAAAGTTAATCAGAATGTTCATCTTGATGATATCTAGGTCAAGTTCGAAACTGGGTCACGTGCGGTCAAAAACTAGGTCAGTAGGTCTAAAAATAGAAAAACCTTGTGACCACTCTAGAGGTCACATTTTTCATGGGATCTTTATGAAAATTGGTCAGAATGTTCATCTTGATGATATCTAGGTCAAGTTCGAAACTGGGTCACGTGCCATCAAAAACTAGGTCAGTAGGTCTAAAAATAGAAAAACCTTGTGACCTCTCTAGAGGCCATATATTTCACAAGATCTTCATGAAAATTGGTCAGAACGTTCACCTTGATGATATCTAGGTCAAGTTCGAAACTCGGTCACGTGCCGTCAAAAACTAGGTCAGTAGGTCAAATAATAGAAAAACCTTGTGACCTCTCTAAAGGCCATATTTTTCATGGGATCTGTATGAAAGTTGGTCCGAATGATCATCTTGATGATATCTAGGTCAAGTTCGAAACTGGGTCACGTGCTATCAAAAACTAGGTCAGTAGGTCTAAAAATAGAAAAACCTTGTGACCTCTCTAGAGGCCATATATCTCATGACATCTTCATGAAAATTGGTCAGAACGTTCACCTTGATGATATCTAGGTCAAGTTCGAAACTGGGTCACGTGCCGTCAAAAACTAAGTCAGTAGGTCAAATAATAGAAAAACCTTGTGAGCTCTCTAGAGGCCATATTTTTCATGGGATCTGTATGAAAGTTAATCTGAATGTTCATCTTGATGATATCTAGGTCAAGTTCGAAAGTGGGTCACGTGCCGTCAAAAATTAGGTCAGTAGGTCAAATAATAGAAAAACCTTGTGACCTCTCTAGAGGCCATACTTGTGAATGGATCTCCATAAAAATTGGTCAGAATGTTCACCTTGATGATATCTAGGTCAAGTTTGAAACTGGGTCACGTGCCGTAAAAAACTAGGTCAGTAGGTAAAATATTAAAAAACCTTGTGACATCTCTAGAGGCCATACTCATGGGATCTGTATGAAAGTTGGTCTGAATGTTCATCTTGATGATATCTAGGTCAAGTTTGAAACTGAGTCAACTGTGGTCAAAAACTAGGTCAGTAGGTCTAAAATTATTAAAATCTTTTGACCTCTCTAGAGGCCATATTTTTCAATGGATCTTCATGAAAATTGATCTGAATGTTCACCTTGATGATATCTAGGTCAGTTTCGAAACTGGGTCATGTGCGGTCAAAAACTAGGCCAGTAGGTATAAAAATAGAAAAACCTTGTGACCTCTCTAGAGGCCATATTTTTCATGAGATCTTCATGAAAATTAGTGAGAATGTTCACCTTGATGATATCTAGGTAAAGTTTAAAACAGGGTCACATGCCTTCGAAAACTAGGTCAATAGGTCAAATAATAGAAAAACCTAGAGACCATATTTTTCAATGGATCTTCATGAAAATTGGTCAGAATTTTTACCTTGATGATATCTAGGTCAAGTTCAAAACTGGGTCACATGAGCTCAAAAACTAGGTCACTATATCAAATAATAGAAAAAACAACGTCATACTCAAAACTGGGTCATGTGGGAAGAGGTGAGCGATTCAGGACCATCATGGTCCTCTTGTTTATAAATTCCGACCAAAATATACATCAAGACAGCACGATAAGCTTTATTTTTATTACAGATTTTATTATATACTTATTTGATATCATAGTCATATTTGTAATACTATATCCTTACAATAATGGGTACAAATGAAACAATAATATTGTTTCATATTCACTTTTGTGAAGTTTTTTCAATGAAAAATACCCATAAAGAAGAATATATTTTTAAATTTTGAAAAAACTCTTTCATAGAATTTTTTCCTGTTTTTCTTGTGTATAAATAATTATATTGTGAGCATAAACATGGCTTAAAATGTATGGGTCACCAGGCTAAATTCTATGTTAAGACCGCTTTAATACAACACCTGTTCGGACGAAAAATGGCGCGAACCTGACCAAATTGATTACATGTATATTTGCTAGAAGTCAAAAAAAGTTTTAAAAATTCTTAATTCTTTCTATAATTGAATACTAAATAATCTGAAAGGTGATATTGTCTTATCAGTACTAAGTCAATTGTCTTACATTATATGACCAACACTGTCTTTGCACTAAAATGCGATGTAAAAACACAACCACAAAAATAGCCAGATACCTGTCAGGCATGATACTTGTCAATACAACATAAACCAGTATCAACATTTGATTACTGATAAAACTTATCAAAAATGTTATTTCATGCAAGATTCCTCATATTTAAGATTGTCTGTCACATGTTTCAACAACTTCAGTTTTTCATTGAAGTGTCGACTGCCCAGAAAGATGCGCATAAAAAACTATAGGAATTCCCTTTAAGCGGTGTCAGCGTCGGCGTTGCCTGGTTAAGTTTTATGTTTAGGTCAGCTTTTCTCCTAAACTATCAAAGCTACTTTTGCTTTGAAACTTTGAACTCTTGTTCACCATCTTAAGCTGACCCTGTACAGCAAGAATCATAACTCCATCCTGCTTTTTGCAAGATTTATGGCCCCTTTTGTACTTACAAAATATCAGAATTTTTGGTTAAGTTTTATGTTTAGGTCAATTTTTCTCCTAAACTATCAAAGCTATTGCTTTGAAACTTGCAACACTTGTTCACCATCATAAGCTGACCCTGTACATCAAGAAACATAACTCCATCCTGCTTTTTGCAAGAATTATTGCCCCTTTTTGACTTAGAAAATCAGTTTTCTTGGTTAAGTTTTATGTTTAGGTCAGCTTTTCTCCTAAACTATCAAAGCTATTGCTTTGAAACTTGGAACACTTGTTCAGCATCATAAGCTGACCCTGTACAGCAAGAAACATAACTCCATCCTGCTTTTTGCAAGATTTATGGCCCCTTTTGGACTTAGAAAATATCAGATTTCTTGGTTATGTTTTATGTTTAGGTCAACTTTTCTTTTAAACTATCAAAGCTATTGCTTTGAAACTTGCAACACTTGTTCACCATCATAAGCTGAACCTGTACATCAAGAAACATAACTCCATCCTGCTTTTTGCAAGAATTATTGCTTCTTTTTGACTTAGAAAATCAGTTTTCTTGGTTAAGTTTTATGTTTAGGTCAGCTTTTCTCCTAAACTATCAAAGCTATTGCTTTGAAACTTGCAACACTTGTTCACCATCATAAGCTGACCCTGAACAGCAAGAATCATAACTCCATCCCGCTTTTTGCAAGATTTATGGCCCCTTTTGGACTTAAAAAATAACAGATTTCTTGGTTATGTTTTATGTTTATGTCAACTTTTCTTTTAAACTATCAAAGCTATTGCTTTGAAACTTGCAACACTTGTTCAGCATCATAAGCTGACCCTGTACAGCAAGAAACATAACTCTATCCTGCTTTTTGCAATAATTATTGCCCCTTTTGGACTTAGAAAATCAGTTTTAGTCAGCTTTTCTCATAAACTATTAAAGCTATTGCTTTAAAACTTGCAACAGATTTTCACCATCATAAGCGGACGCTGTACATCAAGAAACATAACTCTGTTCTGCTTTTTGCAAGAATGATGGCCCTTTTTAGACTTAGAAAATCATGCGTAGGAGAATATTTCTACTATACAAAAAAATCAGATGAGCGTCAGCACCCGCAAGGCGGTGCTCTTGTTCGAAAATAAAACTTCCAAAGGCACCAAACTCCATCCACTTTTAAGCAGTGTGCAAAATAGGATAACTTAAAATATGAATTGCTTAGAAAAATCTAATGACTAATGTACAGTGTAAAAACAGTATTACATGATGTATATAACATTGTGAATTTTCCCCAAATTGGCCTCTTTCATGTGATTTTTCCCCTTTGGCCAGCGCCCAGCATCTTCCCCATCTCCTAAAAAAACCTGTCAGAATATTTGTCTTGATGATCTCTAGGTCAAGTTCGAAACTGGGTCTTGTGGGGTTAAAAACTAGGTCAGTAGGCTAGATCAAAGGAAAATCTTGTTAACACTCTAGAGGCCACATTTATGACTCTATCTTCATGAAACTCAATGGTCAGAATGTTTTATCTTGATGACCTCTAGGCCAAGGTTGAATCTGAGTCATGTGGGGTCAAAAATTAGGTCACCCTGTTAGATCTGTAACCAGGCTATAAAATTAGCCAAATTCTTTCTTAAAATTTTAATGATAAATTAAATTTTTATAAATTTAATTTCAAATTTTGTGAATTAAGTAAAAATTATTCAAAATTGATTTTTCTATTTTGTAATATTATTTGATTTGACATATGTTACTTAACTTATTATTTTTCCTGCTTAAACATGTCAGAAATTTTTATTTTATCACTTTCTAAACAATTTTGATTATAAAACAGATTTTGCTTTTAGCACTTTGCATTATGGGCTATTGTTAACAAACACCTTGGCTTCCTTTGCTGATTAAGTGTGAAGCCCAAGCATATTCTTAAGTAAACTTCTTAATTCTTAAGTAAATGATTTCACCTTTTTGTTACAATAATTTTCATTGGTTTAAATATAAAATTACTTTTAAATTTTTATTGGCTAATATGGTTACCCTGGAGATTGTCCTTGAAACCTTATAATTTGTTTTAGAACTAAAAAACAGTCTTCTTTGAAATTTCGAACAAGCAACATTGCTAAACTAAATTGACAGTATAGAATACAAATTTGGTGCTTGTCTTCAGATGTGTTTATCTTACTTATAGTTTGAACATTGGATGATATGAAATTATATTGAAATAACTCTACATAAAATAAAGGACTAAATAATTGAACTAAACATGGAGTTCATCGTTTGTGCATCCATACAGGGGCAATGACCCCACTCCAAAATATCTGTTGACTGATCGGTCTTCGGTGGTCAGTTACCGCTTGGGTATAATTTCCCCGCAACTATTTGGAGCCGCCGAACCGACGGTCACAGATCAAAGGAAAAGCTTGTTAACTCTCTAGAGGCCACATTTTTGACCCTATCTTCATGAAACTTGGTCAGAATGTTTATCTTGATAATCTTTAGGTCAAGTTTGAATCTGGGTCATGTGGGGTCAAAAACTAGATCACTATACCAGATCAGAGGAAAATCTTGTTAACACTCTAGAGACCACATTTTAAGTTTGAAACTCCAGAGAATTGGTGAGAATGTTTGTCTTGATGACCTCTAGGTCTAGTTCAAATCTGGGTTATGTTGGGTCAAAAACTAAGTCACCTAGTAGAATTAAAGGAAAAGCATGTTAACACTCTATAGGCCACATTTATGACCCTGTCTTCATGAAACTTTGTCAGAGTGTTTATCTTGATGACCTCTAGACCAAGTTCGAATCTGGGTCTTGTGGGTTCAAAAACTAGGTCACTCAGTCAAATCAAAGGAAAAGCTTGTTAACACTCTAAAGAGGCCATATTTATGACCCTATCTTCATGAAACTTGGTCAGAATGTTTGTCTTGATGATCTTTAGGCCAAGTTTGAATCTGGGTCATTTGGGGTAAAAGACTAGGGCACTTGGTCAGATCAAAGGAAAATCTTGTTAACACTCTTAAGACCACATTTTAACGTTGAAACTCGAGAGAATTGGTCAGAATGTTTGTCTTGATGAAATCTAGGAAAAATTGGAATCTGGGGTCAAAAACTAGGTCACCCGGTAAAAGAAAAATTATTTGTTGGTAATAGGGGATGTATTTTTCAATGGATTCTCATGAAATTTGATCAAATTGATCTTCTTGATGAAATCTTGGTCAGATTCGAATCTGGGTCATGTGGGTTCAAAAACTAGGTCACCTGGTCCAATTAAAGACAAACCTTGTGTATGCAATAGGGGCTGCATATTTTATCCGATGTGCATGAAACTTAGTCAGAATGTTTATCTCGATGAAATCTTGGATGAGTTTTTATCTGGGTCACATGGGGTCAAAAACTAGGCCACCAGGTCAAATCAAAGAAAAAGCTTGTTTACACTCTAGGGGCCACACTTTTTATTCAGTCTTCATAAAACTTGGTCAGAATGTTTATCATGAAGTCTTGTATGATTTCAGCTCTGGGTCATGTAGGGTCAAAAACTAGGTAAAATCAAAGGAAACGCTTGTTTACACTCTAGAGGCTACTTTTTTGCTTCAATCTTCACGAAACTTTGAATGTTTGTTTTCATGAAATCATGGACGAATTTTAATCTGGGTCATGTGGGGTCAAAAACTAGGTCACTAGGTCAGATCAAAGAAAACGCTTGTCCAATGTTAAAGAAAATTGGTCAGAAAATTTGTCTCCATGAAATTTCGGACGTATTAAAAATTGGGTCTGGTTGGGTTTAAAAAAAACTAGGTCACTAGGCCAAATCGAAGAAAAAAACACTAGAGGCCACATTTTTGCTCCAATCTTCTTGAAACGTTGTCAGAATGTTTATCTCCTTGAAAACTTGGACGAGTTCGAAATTGGGTCATGTGGTTTCAAAAACTGGGTCACTAGGTCAAACATGTTTGTTATGGTGTGTTACTCTCGCCCTCTTGTTATGTTTTCCTAACAGTTAAATGCAGATACTGGTATTAAAAATGAAAAAGGACCAAAATTTAAAGTTTGATGTGATATATATTATATTTTACAAGCATTTCCACAGCACAATGGGAGGTTTTGTCTGGGAGATGTTTTGTCCTACCTTTTCAGATGGACAGGACTGGACTTGTCTACCTTGAAATTTAAGCGGATGGGTTTTGTCCACTTTGAAATTGAAGCGGGAACGGTTCAGTCATACCTGGTAAAACTGAGGGAGGTTTTTTTTGTCCACTTCATCAAAAAACAGTGAGAGGGATATTGCCATATGCTTCCTGCTGTTATTGGGACATTAAGAGAATCTGAGCATGTGCAGCAAATCAATTTAGTACCAGTTTGAGCCTCTTCCATTGCATAAAACAAAATTTGATATACATTTACATATTTTTGGAACACTAGTACAGTGTACGAAATTCAGATTTGAATCCAATAGCCCGTTCGGGCTACCAGATTAAAAAATTTCCAAGCCCGACACCAATTTCACTAGCTCGAACTTTAACACCTTAAAATACATAATTTTTGCACCATATAACATTTTGTTTTACAGACATCTCTATGCATGTTTGAAGTAA
The DNA here is from genome assembly GCF_021730395.1 of Mercenaria mercenaria. Classification (NCBI taxonomy): domain Eukaryota; kingdom Metazoa; phylum Mollusca; class Bivalvia; order Venerida; family Veneridae; genus Mercenaria; species Mercenaria mercenaria. Next base: position 38,115 of record NW_026460162.1, on the reverse strand, counting down.
TAAAAAAGACATACAGAGATTACAGTACATGTTTGCCATGTTTTTGAAACATTTTAACTTGAAATACTCCAGTCCAGATCAGCATCGTCAGAGTCCGAAAGCATCGGACATGATACTCCTTGCCAAAACGAAATCTAAACTGTTATGCCCGATTTTTTAGGATCCGCACTCGCCAATTATTGCAACTCGGACTGTTGACAATTTGTAAGATGTAATACCGAGTGCTGAATACACATTTACACACACGCTGATAGCATAATTTAAGCTCCGCCTACTGCAGGTACTTGTGAGATTTTCGCGAGAAGTGTGAAAGCTTATCAAATTATCCGTTACGCTAGAGGTGTTTGTATTCAGCCAATTAGCGCTGCGGTTACGTCTTTGACACTGTGATTGATTGTCAACACGTAAGAGTGCAAAAACCAATAATTCCATAAGCGTTTCTCAGTCTGGAAAATCACAATGCAGTACTCGTTTAATTAGCATGTTTTTTTAAACAAATGAGGAAAATTCGGTAGCCAAGTCGGGCTTGTACCTGTGGAAAATCGGTAGCCCGAGCTGAAATTTGGTAGCCACGGGCTGTCGGACTACCGTGAATTTCGAACACTGCTAGTACTAGTCTTTTATAAATAAAATAGATTTGTCTCTTGTATCATGGACTTTTTAGCTCACCTGAGCATTGCTCAGGTCAGTTTTTGTGATCGCTTGATGTCCATCATCCGTCGTCTTGTCTGTCGTCTTCAACATTTAGCTTGTGTATGCGATAGAGGCTGTATATTTTTCAGTTGATCTTAATGAAATTTGGTCAGAATGATTGCCTTGAGGAAATCTAGGTCAAGTTCGAATATGGGTCATCTGGGGTCAGAAACTACATTGTAGGTCACTAGGCCAAATCAAAGAAAAACCTTGTGTATGCGATAGAGGCTGTATTTTTCAATTGATCGTCATGAAATTTGGTCAGAATGATTGCCTTGATGAAATCTAGGTCAAGTTCGAATATAGGTCATCTGGGGTAAAAAACTAGGTCAAATCAAAGAAAAACATTGTGTATGCAAAAGGGACTGCATTTTACACCGGATCTTCATGAAATTTGATCAGAATGTTTGTCTGGATGAAATCTAGGTCAAGTTTGAATATGGGTCATCTGGGGTCAAAAACTAGGTCACCCAGTCAAATCAAAGAAGAACCTTATGTACGCAGTAGGGGCTGTATTTTACATTGGATATTCATAAAATTTAGTCAGAATGGTTGCCTTTATGAAATCTAGGTCAAGTTCGAATATGGGTCATCTGTGGTAAAAAAACTAGGTTACTAGGTCAAATCAAAGAAAAACCTTGTGTATGCAATAGGGATTGCCTTTTACACTGGATCTTCATGAAATTTGATCAAAATGATCTAGGTCAAGTTCGAATATGGGTCATCTGGTGTTAAAAAGTAGGTTGACCGGTCAAATCAAAGAAAACTTTGTGTATACGCAATACGGGCTGCATTTTACACTGGATATTTATAAAATATAGTCAGAATGGTTGCCTTGATGAAATCTAGGTAAAGTTCAAATATGGGTAATCTGGGGTCAAAAAACTAGGTTGCTAGGTCAAATCAAAGAAAAACCCTGTGTATGCAGTAGGGACTGCATTTTACACTGGATCTTCATGAAATTTGATCACAATGTTTGTCTGGATGAAATCTAGGTCAAGTTCAAATATGGGTCATCTGGGGTCAAAAACTAGGTCACCCGGTCAAATGAAAGAAAAACCTTTTGTATGCAATAGTGGCTGCATTTTACACTGGATTTTCATGAAATTTGATCAGAATGTTTGTCTTGATGAAATCTAGGTTGAGTTCAAATAGGGGTCATCTGGGGTCAAAAACTAGGTCACCCAGTAAAATCAAAGAAAAACCTTGTGAATACAATAGGGGCTACATTTTAGGCAGGATGTTCATGAAATTTGATGAAAATGTTTGCTTTGATGAAATTTAGGTTAAGTTCAAATATGGGGCAATAGGGGCTGCATTTTTCAGTGGATCTTCATTAAATTGATCAGAATGTTTGCCTTGATGAAATCTAGGTCATGTTCAAATATGGGTCATCTTGGGTAAAAAACTAGGTCACCCGGTCAGATCAAAGAAATACCTTGTGTATAGGGGCTGCACTTAAGACTGGATATTCATAAAATTTGAACCTGCCGATTGTTTTGATGAAATCTAGGTCAGGTTCAAATATGGGTCATCTTGGGCCAAAAAATAGGTCAATAAGTCATATCAGAGAAGTACCTTGTGAAAAACCTTATGTATGCAATAGGGGCTGCTTTCCATGTCTATTATGTCAAGGTCACTTAGGCTTCAACATTGAAAAATGTTCCAGTAGCATTTGTTGAGAAGCCGTTAACCTACACCCTTTAAACTTGCGGGCCAAATGGAGTAGACAACTCCTGTTACTTTTCAGATCAGTAGGTTTAAGGTAAAGGATGCAGCAGCAAGAATGCCCCCTTTCTGTTTCTTTCTTAAAAATTACAAAAAAAAAATTAACAGTGATTTTCAGGAAGATTATTCCGGCTGTTCTAGCTGTTCTCAGGTGAGCGACCTAGGACCATTTGGCCCTCTTGTTTTATTTCAGATGAAACTGTATATTCCACTACAGATACTACTGCTGAGTTCTGCAATTTTTACATTTTCAAAAGCTGAACCTACAAAAAGCAACAATGACACATTCCACACGACAGAGTTGCTGTCAGTTACAACGCCCAGTTGTAACGACAAGGTTGCGCCTGGGTTAAGGTGTCCAACCAGTGAATTTGTCAGGGACAATAGGATGTTGTTATGTGGATTTAGATGTCCACAAGGCACATTTTATCGTTGTAAAGAAGATACAGATCATGGGATTATTGAATTTTGTGCCAAGCCTGAAATTTGTGATAAAGGTATGATTGTGTTTTTGAAATTTTCGATAAATAATTATTCTCATCCTTGAAAAGGGATATATGCGGTATTATTTTGCTCCATTGTTGATCCGTCTGTTGGTCAGTAGACAAAATTTTACATTTTAGATTTTGATCAATATATCAATTTTTTGCATGCTCTTAGATGAAATACCTAATAATATCAGTGAAATAAATTTCTTATTTCACTATTTGACTCTTTATTGTTTTGATAATAGGCAATTTTTAGTCAGAATGGATCATTTGCATTAAAATTTTGTCTAGTTGTTTCTTTTCACCTGTTACTGGTGTATACCAATTATTCATGATAATTTTTAAGAATAACCTTTAATATTGAATTTTTATCTGGATCATTTGTAATTCAGATACCTGTCTTCACCAAGCAAACATTATGCCTGTAAAATTTACCTGTAAGCCATTGCACCGCTTGATTCAGAAACCAGATAATTGTTATCAGGGCAACCTGAATTCAATATTGTCTTTTCATGCCCCCAAAGGGAGGCATATTAGTTTTCAACTGTCTGTCCGTCCGTTCGTTCGTCACAACGTTAACTTTTTGCATGAAGGCACTTTACTCGCGAACCACTGCACCCAGGACCTTCAAACTTCACATGCTGATAGTACTTACTGAGTACACCACCCTGTACTGACTTTGGGGTCACCAGGTCAAAAGTCAAGGTCACAGGGGCCAATGTTAACTTTTTGCATGAAGGCCTTTTACTCGCGAACCACTGCACCCAGGACCTTCAAATTTCACGTGCTGATAGTACTTATTGAGTACACCACCCCTACTGACTTTGGGGTCACCAGGTCAAAGGTCAAGGTCACAGGTCATTTAGAAAGAGGTTGCAGACAAGGAGATCCAATATCTCCTTATCTTTTTATTTTGTGTGCAGAAATACTTGGATTAATGATAAGAATGAACAATAATATTTCAGGTGTAACTATTAGTAACAAAGAATATAAAATGAGTCAATACGCAGACGATACGCAGTTGTTTCTAGATGGAACTGAACAATCTTTACGTCACTGTTTGAGTACACTAGACAAGTTTTATAAAATTTCGGGATTGAAAATAAACATTGAAAAGACAAGAGCACTTTGGATAGGATCATTGAGTCAGTCATTGATAAAAGTATGTCCAGATTTACATTTAGACTGGTTGCAAACACCTCTAAAAATATTAGGTGTAACTTTTTCTTCACATGTCAAAGATATTTGGGATTTAAATGGTCCACTTGTTTTAGAAAAATGCATAGATTTGATACACTCGTGGTCAAAGAGAAACTTAACTTTATTTGGCAAAGTAACAGTTATCAAATCGCTTGTAATTTTGAAATTTGTGCATTTGTTTATAGCATTACCAAATCCCCCGTCAATCTTAATTAATCAATTAAATAATATAGCATTTAAATTTTTATGGAATAATGGACCGGATAGAGTAAAGAGATCAATTATAACAAATGATGTCGATTCCGGTGGTTTAAAGATGATAAATATTAACACATTTATACATAGTTTGAAGTTGAGCTGGTTAAGAAGACTAAATTCATTGAATAATTGTGATACTTGGAAAGATTTAATAAATTTTCCTTTCAAGAACATTTTCACTTTAGGTGCAAGTTATGCCAAGTTAATGGCTGGGAGAATACAAAATCCATTTTGGAAAGACGTTCTTGAAAGTTGGTACTGTCTTTGTGAATCTATTGATATTACAGACCTGCAACAAATTTTATATTCTCCTCTTTGGAATAATCACAACTTCAGATTCAAAACATATATGAATAACAATTGGTACAAGAATAAGATTATCAATGTTATAGATCTTCTAAATGAAAATGGAAATTTTTATACGATAGATGAGTTAAAACGTATATATTCAGTAAATGGTACATTTTTAGACCTACATAGAATTATGAATAATATACCAAACGAGTGGAAAGAAAAGATAAGAAATAATAAAACAGCTGTCCACAAATACAACGTAGATATTAACCCATACTTAAGATTACTTGTTAAAGATAAAAAGGGCAGTAGCTCTTTTTATAATACCATTACAAGAATTAAGGAAATATACATACCAAATAAATGGAACCAAACATTAGGACATATCTCAGAATTAGAATTTAAATTATTTTGCAAAAATATAGAAACAATCAAGGAAATCAAACTAAAAAATTTTCAATTTAAGATAAATCAAAACATTCTAGTAACTAAATCATTTTTGTATAAAATAAATAAAGTCGACAGCAATTTATGTTCATATTGTCGTCAACAACAAGAGACAATAGAACATTTAACATTTGAATGTGCACATGTTAATAAGTTTTTATTTGACTTAAGTAATTGGGCAAAAGAAAGATTTAATATTGACATTAATTTACAGAAAAAAAAATTTCATTTTTTCGTATGATACCTGTACCAATCGAGCTGGAAATTATCTTGCTTTACTTCTAAAGTATTATGTTTATAAAACAAAGTTTAAAGAAAACTGTTGTAGGTACCTCTCTATACCAATGTTCAAAGTTTATTTTAAAGATAAACTTATAAGTTTGAAATACATTTCAGCCATAAATAATAAAATATCTGAATTCGAAAAGAATTGGTCTCAAGTTATCGAAACGATAGATAACTAAGCAAAAATTAACAACAGAATTTAAGAAATAAAGCAAAGTAAAATATTTCCTAACCTGCCAAAAGATCATCTTTAATAATACCAAAATATTGAAAAATAAAAACTTGTTAATTCCGATCTTTTATTAATAGAGCTAACCATAACTGTCTACTAAGAGTTATTAAGGGATTTTTCATTTTATTAAATCAGTTTCCCCCATTTTTCACTTTTTTCTTCCTCTTTTCTTTTTTTTTTTTTTTTTTAAACAACTTGCGCATATTTCTGTTAAATATGTGCTCTTTTTTTCCTGTCTATATTTTTTTTTTCTCATACACACTTCATCATATTTTCGTAAAATATTACCCCAATTTGTAAATTGCCTGATAACAACAGTTACTGTCAATGATAATATACGACTTAAGATAGTATATGAAGTAGTTATAAAAATATGTATACATAATAGATCACTAAGATTACATGTTGAACAAGATGTCTTGATATTTACATTATCAATTCATGTAATTGTACGTTTGCATCATGTGTTTATATGTATCTATATATGTACGTTTGCATCATGTGTTTATATGTATCTATATATGTATACAATTTGAAATAAAAGGGGTTACCAAAAAAAAAAAAAAAAAAAAAAAAAATGGTCACAGGGGCCAACGTTAACTTTTTGCATGAAGGCACTTTACTCGCGAACCACTTCACCCAGGACCTTCAAACTTCTCATGCTGATAGTACTTATTGAGTACACCACCGCTACTGACTTTTAGGTCACAAGGTCAAAGGTCAAGGTCACTGGGGCCAATGTTAACTTTGCATGAAGGCAATTTACTCGCGAACCACTGCACCCAGGACCTTCAAACTTCACATGCTGATAGTACTTATTGAGTACACCACCCCTATTGACTTGGGGTCACCAGGTCAAAGGTCAAGGTCACAGGGGCCAATGTTAACTTTTTGCATGAAGGCACTTTACTCGCAAACCACTTCACCCAGGACCTTCAAACTTCACATGCTGATAGTACTTACTGAGTACACCACCAGTACTTACTGAGTACACCACCCCTACTGACTTCGGGGTCACCAGGTCAAAAGTCAAGGTCACAGGGGCCAAAGTTAACTTTTTGCATGAAGGCACTTTACTCGTGAACCACTGCACCCAGGACCTTCAAACTTCACATGCTGATAGTACTTATTGAGTACACCACTCCTACTGACATTGGGGTCACCAGGTCAAAGGTCAAGGTCACAGGGGCCAACGTTAACTTTTTGCATGAAGGCACTTTACTCGTGAACCACTTCACCCAGGACCTTGAAACTTTACATGCTGATAGTACTTTATGAGTACACCAACCCTATAGACTTTGAGGTCACCAGTTCAAAGGTCAAGGTCACAGGGGCCGTTAACTTTTTGCGAACCACTTCACCCAGGACCTTCAAACTTCACGTGCTGATAGTACTTATTGAGTACACCACCCCTACTGACTTTGGGGTCACCAGGTAAAAGGTCAAGGTCACCAGGTCAAAGGTCAAGGTACTGCGGGGGCATTTGTCACCATTAGTGACAGCTCTTGTTTAGGTCCAGTATTTCATGAACTGAAATGAAATAAAATGTCAGCTATGTCAACTACTTCTGTTCCTAAATCATTCCATTATGAAAATTACTTGTTGTAATGGCAGATACATACGAGACAGTCCTGCATATCTATTGATAATTGAATGATAAAACTTGTCTTTAAAAGTTGATACAAAATATGTCTTTTGTAGTTGTTTTTTCAAACACATGATAAGGTCGTTTTGATTTTGTGGTCTGCATGAAGGCCTAAATATTCTGAATCACTGTGTAGAACATTTGTTGGCACACTAAATAGCTCTGTATTTTTATACGCCCTGAGAGATGTATTATGTTATACCCCTGGTGTCCGTCCGCCCGTCTGTCTGTCCATCAGTCTGTCCGTTAGCAATTTCGTGTCCGCTCTGTAACTCATGAACCCCTTGAAGGATTTCAAAGAAACTTGACACAAATGTTCACCACATCAGGACAACGTGCAGAGCGCATGTTCTGGATGGCTTGCTTCAAGGTCAAGGTCACACTTAGGGGTCAAAGATCATATGAGTGTGTTTCGTGTCCACTTTGTAACTCGACACCCTCTTGAAGAATTTCAAAGAAACTTGACAAATGGTCACCACATCGAGACGAAATGCAGAGCGCATGTTCTAGATGGCTCGCTTCAAGGTCAAGGTAACACTTATGGGTCAAAAATCATATGAGTGTGTTTCGTGTCCGCTCTGTAACTCTTGACCTGCTTGAAGGATTGTAAAGAAACTTAACACAAGTGTTAATTCACCTCATTGAGACGATATGCAGAGCGCCTGTTCTGGATGGCTAGCTACAAGGTCAAAGTCACACTTAGGGGTCAAAGGTCATACCTTTGGGCATATATTGCTCTGCATTGCGGTGCTCTTGTCATAAGAAATATTAGTCTAATTTTCAGCTGTAAGCATGTAATAAACAGAAAATTTATCAATTTTCACTAATTTGATATTAACCTTTCTTTACAAAGGAAACCAACTAGTAGACACATTTTCACGCAAATGTAGGTTGTGTGAGTGAAAATATGTAGTTGTCTCCCTATGCAGTGAGAAATCAATGTTGTTTTTGTGAAAAGTAATGAATTTTCTATATAACTTGAAAATGATTGGATCTTAAGTGGTCAAATTTCAAGTGATGGTTGCCTACATGTTCAGCAGATGACCCCTATTATTTTGAATGTCAAGGTCACAGCAACTTCTAGACTCAAAACAATTTCTAAGCATTAAATCTAGGACCCTGGCTTACATAGTCACTCTTCTTCGGATATTACTTGTGGTCAGTATTTTACCGGTATTGTTAAAGGGGTTCACTAAGACAAAGATCAAAGTCACTGTAGCCTTTAAGTTGAAAATTGTTTCTAATTGATAATGTGAGAATATTTTGTTCCAAGGACTGTCAAACTTCATTGGTTGATCGCCTGTTGATGATTGACCCCTATTGGTTTGGGATCTTCAGTAGGTCTAGGGTCAGTGTTACAGTGACTTGATCAATAACTGGAGAATTCTTGGGCCAAGGAATGTCAAATTTTATAAGATGATTGCCTGCGGTCAGTTTATTTGCAGTATGTCTCATATTATTTTAAAGGTCAAGGTCATAGTGAAGTCGAGACTTAAAACTGTTTATGATTAATAACTTGAGAAGTTTAGAAAGCTTTGGCATACAGCCATCAACTTCATAGGGTGATTTTCTGTGGTCAGTAGATGACCCATTACATTTTTAGCTCGACTATTCGAAGAATAAGTATGGCTATCCTACTCACCACGGCGTCGGTGTCGGCGTCGGCATCACACCTTGGTTAAGTTTTTCGTACCAGTCCACATTTTGACAAAGTCTTTTGAGATAAAGCTTTGAAACTTTCAACACTTGTTTACCATCATCATGGCCAGTTATAGGCAAGAGCACATAACTCCATCAAGGATTTTGGCTGAATTATGGCCCCTTTTGACTTGGACATCATGGTTAAAAAGTTTTTCGTACCAGTTCATATTTTGACAAAGTCTTTTAAGATAAAGCTTTGAAACTTTCAACACTTGTTTACCATCACCATGGCCAGTTATAGGCAAGAGTACATAACTCCATCAGGAATTTTGGCTGAATTATGGCCCTTTTTGACTTAGAAATCTGGGTTAATATTTCGTACCAGTTCATATTTTGACAAAGTCTTTTGAGATAAAGCTTTGAAACTTTCAACACCTGTTTACCATCACCATGTCCAGTTATAGGCAAGAGTACATAACTCCATCAAAGATTTTGGCTGAATTATGGCCCCTTTTGACTTAGAAATCTTGGTTAAGTTTTTCGTATCAGTTCATATTTTTTGTAAAGTGTTTGACATAATTATGGCTTTTAAACTTTTATCACTTGTTTAGTATAATAGTCTCTATCTGTAGGAAAGAGAACATAACTCTGTCATCTATTTTGGCTGAATTATGGCCCTTTTTTGGACTTTGAAATTGGTTCTGTTTTCATACAAGTCCATGTTTTGTCAAAACTATTTGACATATGGCTTTTAAACTTTGAACACTTGTTTATCATTATGATTTCCGTCTGTAGGCAAGAGTACATAACTATTTTGGCTGAATTATGGCCCTTTTTGGACTTTGAAATTGGCTCATATATTGCCATTTAGTGCAAGACTTATCGAAATCAAAGTAATACAGGAACATTGTTTGTCTAATCTATTTATTTCTTTTGTCTGAATATCCGTGGAAATATTTTGACCCCATTCTTCAATCAATTCTTCGAATAGTCGAGCGCGCTGTCATCAGACAGCTCTTGTTAGCTCACCTGAGCAAGGTGCTCAGGGTGAGCTATTGTGATCGCTCACTGTCCGGCATCCGTCCGTCCGGGCAACCGAAATGAAAGAGAGGGCCATCTAACAGTAAAGAGAACAAAAGAGAACAATAGCTTCAATCCGTTAACAATAGATTAGAGGGCCAGGGCCCCCTATTCAGACTAAAGAAAATAACAAAAGAAATGGCCCCCTCCTTCATTTCGGTCATCCGTTCGTCCGTCCACACTTTCTTTAAACAACATCTCCTCTGAAACCATTTGGTGGAAGTTGATGAAACTTGGCCTGGATGTTCCTTGGGTGGTCCCCTTCAAAAGTTGTTCAAAGCATTGGCAACCGAAAGGAAAAAGTTAAAAAATCTTCTTGTCCAAAACTGCAAGGCGTAGAGCCTCGATATTTGGCATGTGACATCATCTAATGGTCCTCTATGAAGATTGTTGAAATTATGCCCCTGAGATGAAAAGAGGCCCCGCTCGGGGGTCTCAAGTTTTACATAGACTTATGTAGGAAAAAACTTAAAAAATCTTCTTGCCTGAAACCATAAGACCTAGGCCTTTGATATTAGGTATGTAGCATTGCCTTGTGGTCCTCTACCAAGATTGTTCAAATTATTACCCTGGGGTGAAAAGAGGCCCCGTCCCGGGGGGGGGGGGGGGGGGGGGGGCCCCAAGTTTTACATAGACTTATATAGGAAAAAAACTTTAAAAATCTTCTTGCCTGAAACTGCAAGGCCTAGGCTTTTGATATTTGGTAAGTTGCATTGCCTAGTGGTCCTCTACCAAAATTTTTCAAATTATGCCCCTGGGGTGAAAAGAGGCCCTTCCCTGGGGGTCCCAAGTTTTACATAGACTTATATAGCAAAAAACTTTAAAAATCTTCTCGTCTGAAAGTTCAAGACCTAGGCCTTTGATATTTGATATGTAGCATTGCCTAGTGGTTCTCTAACAAGATTATTGAAATTATGCCCCTGGGGTGAAAAGAGGCCCCGCCCCAGGGGTCACTTTTATATGAGTTATATAGGAAAAAATACTTCAAAAATTATCTGATCATATTTCCTAGACTGTTCAATTATAATTACCTGATGACCCCAAGTAATTAGTGGTCACTTGACTGTGATGTTGACCTACTGACCTACTTTCTTGTTTTTAAAGATACAGCCTTGAAATTTGGATGACATAATTATACAGTTTTGCACACCGATCTTAACAGCATAGAAATTTGGAACACGTTTATAACTTTCGATAAAGATTTCAATACTCGTCTTTAATGTTCTTAGCCCTGACCTTAAACTGAATAAAGAAATTTGGACCACCTGTATAATGTTTGATACAGATTTCAATACTCATCTTGAATAGTCTTAATCTTGACCTACTGACCTACTTTCTTGTTTTTGAAGATACAGCATAGAAATTTGGACCACATGTATAACTTTTGATACAGATTTCAATACTCATCTTTAATATTCTTAACCCTGACCTACTGACCTACTTTCTTGTTTTTGAAGCTACAGCAAAGAGATTTGGACCACCTGTATATTTTTTTAACAGATTTCTGTAGTTATCTAGAATAATCTTTACCATGACCTTCTCACCTAGATCTTTGTTTTTGAAGCTTTAGCAAAGAAATTTGTTCAAGCAAGCAATTAAACTCAGGGGAGCGATATAGGGCCATCATGGCCCTCTTGTTTAGAATCACATGGTTAGAGGTATTTTAGACTGAAAATTACACCCCTGGAGTTAGACAGGCCATCATGGGGGATATGTTGTTAAAACGGTTGTTGTTGTTATACAGTTACAGTATATCGAAAAGATACTTTATAACATAATTTCATAATGTGTTTCATTTTCAAGTTTGAATTTAACCTTTCACTTCTAGCTTCAATACATACAAAGATGTACATATGAAAAATATGTAGCCTGTATATTGTTATTGCCAAGCACTGTTGCATGTCTTAAATTCATAGCTCAAGCTAATAATATAAAAAGTCAACAGAATTTTGTTTTCATTTGTAAAGATAGTTTATATCTTCCAGGGCAAATGCACAGTGTGTACTTTGATTCAGAGCACCAGAGGGTTGTGATTCAGAAAAGTACATGTCCTGAGGGTTTGTACCAACCATTTGAAGAGGATTGTTACATTGCCTGTACCCAGTATCGTCATGTAAACGTGTCAGACCTACCAGACCATGGAATAGTGGTGCTATATCACGGAAATGCTACACACCCTGGTGTAGGATACTGTGATGTAGATAATGGATATGTTAACATAGATTATAATATGTATATTAATCTAACTCGGTCAGAATTAGACGTCTGTTATAAAAAAGAAAATCTTCAGGTCAAATGTGCTGCTGGTCAGCGCCTTCTTCCAGGTAAGAATGGAATAATTTGACTTAACTTGGCCTTTACATCATGTACATTGTGTTTATCTATTTGTGTGCCAGTATTTATAGCTTGAAAATGTAAACCTAGTTTTTTGCAATAATTTCTTTGTGCTGATAAAAGTGTTGAGAAGATAATTTATATATTTAATAGTGCTGTTTTTGTCACAAATAATAAGCTCGTTTGAACATATTGTAGTTGTTAGCTAATTAGCTAGCTATTTTGACCTTGTCTGCACAATAGCAGCTTCATTTATGATTTTATCAGTCCCCTACTGGTTGAAAACCAGTTTCGGGAACTATAGGAATGCGCTTTTTCGTCATTCCGTCATTCTGTCATTCTGTCCGTCTGCAATTTCGTGTCCGGTCCATAACTCTTTTATCCATGAAAGGATTTTATTATTACTTAGCACAAATGTTCCCCATGATGAGACGACGTGTTGTGTGCAAAACCCGGACCCCTAACTTAAAGGTCAAGGTCACAATTGGAGGTCAAAGGTCAACAGGGCTTTTTTCCTGTCCGGTCCATAACTCTCCCATCCATAAAGGGATTTTAATATCACTTGGCACAATTGTACCTCATAATAAGACGATGTGTCATGCACAACTTTCAGAACCCTAGCTCAAAGGTCAAGGTCACAGTAGTCAAATGTTAACATGGCATGAACAGGATCTGTTTCGTGTCCAGTCCATAACTCTTTCATCCATAAAGGGATTTTAATATTACTTGACACAATTGTTCCCCATGATGTGACACTGTGTCATGTGCAAAACCCGCACCCCTAACTCAAAGGTCAAGGTCACAATTGGAGGTCAAAGGTCAATAGAGCTTTTTTCCTGTCCGGTCCATAACTCTCTCATCCATGAAGGGATTTTAATATCAGTTGGCAAAATTGTACCTCATAATAAGACGATGTGTCATGCACAACTTTCAGAACCCTAGCTCAAAGGTCAAGGTCACACTTAGTAGTCAATTATTAACATGGCATGAACAGGGTCTGTTTCGTGTTCAGTCCATTAGTCTGTCATTCATTAAGGGATTTCAATATTACTTGGCACAGATGTTCTCCATGATGAGACAACGTGTCATGCGCAAATCCCGGAGCCCTTGCTTAAAGGTCAAGGTCATACTCAGAGGTCAAATGTCTAATTCAAGAATGACTTTGTCTGGAGCATTTCTTCTTTATGCATGGAGGGATTTTAATGTAACTTGGCACAAATGTTCACCACCATGAGACAAATTGTCTTGCGCCAGAACCAGGTCACTAGGTCTAAGGTCAAGGTCATACTTAGAGGTCAAAGGTCAAATTCAAGAATGACTTTGTCCGGAGCATTTCTTCTTCATGCGTGGAGAGATTTTGATGTAACTTGGCACAAATGTTCACCACCATGAGGCACACTTTTTTAGAATTATGTCCCTTTGTTGTTACTATAAATAGATTACATTGTAACTTTTTTATTACTGGCCGTAGGGAAAAATCGAGACCACATTTCTGTGGTATAACATGCTTGTTACATCCAATATTTAGGTGTATTTTGATCTATCTCTACCTGGTAAAGATTTTCTTATGGACTTACATTTTATAGATTTTTATGCCCCCAAAGGTAGGCATATAGTTTTTGAACCGTCGGTCTGTCGGTCTGTCCACAATTTTCGTGTCCGGTCCATATCTTTGTCATCGATGGATGGATTTTCAAATAACTTGGCATGAATGTGTACCACAGTAAGACGACGTGTCGCACGCAAGACCCAGATCCGTAGCTCAAAGGTCAAGGTCACACTTAGACATTAAAGGATAGTGCATTGACGGGCGTGTCCGGTCCATATCTTTGTCATCGATGGATGGATTTTCAAATAACTTGGCATGAATGTGTACCACAGTAAGACGACTTGTCGCGCACAAGACCCAGGTCCGTAGCTCAAAGGTCTAGGTCTCACTAAGACATTAAAGGATAGTGCATTGATGGGCGTGTCCGGTCCATATCTTTGTCATCGATGGATGGATTTTCAAATAACTTGGCATAAATGTGTACCACAGTAAGACGACATGTCGCGCTCAAGACCCAGGTCCGTTGCTCAAAGATCAAGGTCACACTTAGACGTTAAAGGATAGTGCATTGATGGGCGTGTCCGGTCCATATCTTTGTCATTGATGGATGGATTTTCAAATAACTTGGCATGAATGTGTACCACAGTAAGACGACATGTCGTGCGCAAGACCCAGGTTCGTAGCGCAAAGGTCAAGGTCACATTTAGACGTTTAAGGATAATGCATTGATGGGCGTGTCCGGTCCATATCTTTGTCATCGATGGATGGATTTTCAAATAACTTGACATAAATGTGTACCACAGTAAGACGACGTGTCACATGCAAGACCCAGGTCCGTAGCTCAAAGGTCAAGGTCACACTTAGATGTTAAAGGTCATTTTTCATGAAAGTGCATTGATGGGCATGTCTGGTCCATATCTTTGTCATTCATGCTTGGATTTTAAAATAACTATGCATGAATGTGTGACACAGTAAGACGACGTGTCGCGCGCAAGAGTCAGCTCCGTAGGTCAAAGGTCCTAAACTCTTAACATCGGCCATAACTATTCATTCAAAGTGCCATCGGGGGCATGTGTCATCCTATGGAGACAGCTCTTGTTGTTTTTTTTTATGCCCCCATAGGGAGGCATATAGTTTTTGAACCGGCTGTCAGTCTGTCCGCAATTTTCGTGTCCGGTACATATCTTTGTCATCCATGGATGGATTTTCAAATAACTTGGCATGAATGTGTACCACAGTAAGACGACATGTCGCGCGCAAGACCCAGGTCCGTAGTTTAAAGGTCAAGGTCACACTTATATGTTAAAGGTCATTTTTCATGATAGTGCATTCGTGTCCGGTCCATATCTTTGTCATCCATGGATGGATTTTCAAATAACTTGGCATGAATGTGTGGCACAGTAAGACGACATGTCAGGTGCAAGACCCAGGTCCGTAGGGCAAAGGTCCTAAACTCTAACATTGGCCATAAATATTTATTCAAAGTGCCATCGGGGGCATGTGTCATCCTATGGAGACAGCTCTTGTTTTTTAGCTCACCTGTCACTTAGTGACAAGGTGAGCTTTTGTGATCACCCTTCATGCGTCGTCAGTCCGTCCGTGCGTCAACAATTCCTTGTCTGCACGATAGTGGTTTCATTTATGATTTTATTTTAACCAAACTTGCACACAACTTGTATCACCATAAGATCACGGTTCCTTCTTGAACTGGCCAGATCCCATTATGGGTTACAGAGTTATGGCCCCTGAAAGGGCCAGAATTAGCTGCTTTGACCTTGTCTGCACAATAGCAGCTTTATTTATGATTTGATTTTTACCAAACTGGCACACAGGTTGTATCACCCTTTCTTGAACTGGCCAGATCCCATTATGGGTTACAGAGTTATGGCCCCTAAAAGGGCCAAAATTAGCTATTTTGACCTTGTCTGCACAATAGCAGCTTCATTTATGATTTTATTTTAACCAAACTTACACACAACTTGTATCACCATAAGATCTTGGTTCCTTTATTGAACTGGCGAGATTCCATTATGGGTTCCAGAGTTACGGCCCCTGAAAGGGCCAGAATTAGCAATTTTGACCTTGTCTGCACAATAGCAGCTTCATTTATGATTTGAATTTAATCAAACTTACACACAACTTGTATCACCATAAGATCTTGGTTCCTTTATTGAACTGGCGAGATTCCATTATGGGTTCCAGAGTTGTGGCCCCTTAAAGGGCCAAAATTAGCTATTTTGACCTTGTCTGCATAATAGCAGCTTCTTTTATAATTTGATTTTAACAAAACTTGCACACAACTTGTATCACCATAAGATCTCGATTCCTTTTTATACGCCTGAAGCAGGGCTTCGGAAATTTGCCGGTTTATCGGTTTTGGACCGATTTTTGACTTTTCAGACCGATTCATGAAGTGAAAAAAACGAAAAAAATCGGTCCCGTAAAAATGGAGAAAAGTATAAATTTCGGTCTGATATCTCAATACACGATCACCTGCCAAGTAGGAAATTGTTGGTCGCACCCTCAGATAATCAATAAACGTGTGAAATGGTCTGATTGTCACTTTGATAATCTTTGATAATCGGTCCGTAATTAGCACGTGACGCAATCAGTGCTCGTGCGGTACATCCTTTAATGTTTGCAGACAGCCGACTGCAATGTATTAAACATTTTTGACTGGCTTCCAAATGTTTCTGACTGGATCCAAATCATTTCGACGGGGATCCACTTCTTTTATTTAGAATCCGACGGATGGTTTATTGCAAAAGGCTATGTTTGATCACGGTAAAAATCACTAAAAGAGCTTCATTTGTTGGGGCTCCAGCTGAAACAAGTGCAGAAAATCGTCTTTGCAACCCGACTGTACAAAAAAGAAAAAGAAAAAAATGGACTGGCAAACACAATGATAAAGAAAACCGGAGTGGCGCTGTTTATCAAATCGGTCTTTTAAAAAACGTTTCAAAATAAATTTTGTTTACATCAGAAGAGAACATATAACTTTATAAAATGTAGTTGCTTATTGAAGTACAACGTAAGTGAATTGAAATATCTGTGGCCAGCCCACGTGACCTTTTGGTACTATACATGCGGGAAATTCGATCTCAGCGTTCACATAACGTACAGATTCGGTCCACGGCAGAGTATTCTTAAAATACTGAAGCTGTTTAGCAGAGAATATGTGTTGTGTAATTCACTTTGACACATTGTATTTTATAGAATTCCGTCAAATAATGAGGAAACATCACAAAGTATCTGCCGTGTATACAGTACAGAAGTCACGTGCATTGGCTTTTAGACTAGTTATGTACACGGTGTCAATGCCTCGGCAATTTTATCCTTGCAAGTATTTTCTCAGAAAAACATGGAAATTTAAATAAAGTAACGATCACACATAACACTGAATAACTCTTCATTGTATGGTAACTTGCGGTGACCGGTTACTCAGTTTTAATGCATGACATGCTTATTTCTTTACTCTATCACGTTTTACAAAATATGTAACATGGTTCGCACAGGTCCTTGAAAGTCCTTGAATTTGATCCCAAGTCCTTGAAAAGTCCTTGATTTTTTTCTTCCAAAAAATCCCCTGAAAAAGTACTTGAATTTTGAAAAAAAGGTGGAAAAGTCCTTAAATTTTGCTAAAAACGGGGGTGCAATCGTATTGTAGGGGAAAAATACAAAAAATAAGTAATAAATAAATCAAAACGAGCGAAAAATACGGTGTAAAATAAAAATACATGCACACCCATGGAGGGAACGCTAGTTGAACACCGTTTCGGTACGGAAGTTCGGTACGGAATAGCGATTTTCACAACGTTAAAATATTATGCGCAAGTAGCGATTTTCACAACGTTAAAATATTATGCGCAAGGTCATTGTAGCGTGACTTATCAACAACAATGAGTGGCCCCAAAAATAAATGTAGTTTCGCCAGTAAATGGCTTACACAGACTGTCAGGATGATTTTTCATCGTGGTTAAAGGAGTTTAAGTCGGACAAGCATAAGTGTATTTGTACTTTGTGTAATAAACTCATTGATGTCAGAAAAATGGGAGAAAGTGCGTTGAAATCACAGCGAAGAGTGAAAAACACAAGAAAATGGTTTTGTAATTTAAGATTTAAAGCGATTAAAATAGTTCTTGAGAATCGATAAAAAGTCCTTGAAAAGTCCTTGATTTTTTTTTTGCCAAGTCCTGTATGAACCATGTGTAATATTGGGAATGCGGTGGGTGGGGTAGCGCCGATGTCAGGATTTTCGTTTCGGACCGATTGAGTTATCAAAATTTCCGGAGCCCTGGCCTGAAGGGACGTATTATGTTATCACCTTGGTGTCCGTCTGTCTGTCTGTCTGTTGGTTAACAATTTCCCTTCTGCACTGTAACTCTTGAACCCCTTAAAGGATTTCAAAGAAACCTGACACAAATGTTCACCTCATCGAAACGACATGCAGAGGGCATGTTTTGGATGGCTCACTTCAAGGTCAAGGTCACACTTAAGGGTAAAGAATCATATGACTTTGTTTTGTATGTATATTGCTCTGCATTTGCGTTGCATTGCAGTGCTCTTGTTTTTAGCTCACCTGTAACAAAGTGACAAGGTGAGCTTTTGTGATTGCGCCGCGTCCGTCTCCGTCCGTGATTCTGTGCGTAAACTTTTGCTTGTGACCACTCTAGAGGTCACATTTTTCATGGGGTCTTTCTGAAAATTGATCAGAATGTTCACCTTGATGATATCTAGGTCAAGTTCGAAACGGGGTCACGTGCGGTCAAAAACTAGGTCAGTAGGTCTAAAAATAGAAAAACCTTGTGACCTCTCTAGAGGCCATACTTGTGAATGGATCTTCATAAAAAATTTTCAGAATGTTCATTTTGATGATATCTAGGTCAAGTTCGAAATTGGGTCACGTGTCCTCAAAAAGTAGGTCAGTAGGTCAAATAATGATAAAACCTTATGACCTCTCTAGAGGCCATATTTTTCATGGGATCTGTATGAAAGTTGATCTGAATGTTTATCTTGATGATATATAGGTCAAGTTTGAAACTGGGTCAACTGCGATCAAAAACTAGGTCAGTAGGTCTTAAAATAGAAAAACCTTGTGACCTCTCTAGAGGCCATACCCTTGAATGGGTCAGAATGTTCGCCTTGATGATATCTAGGTCAAGTTTGAAACTGGGTCATGTGCCTTCAAAAACTAGGTCAGTAGGTCAAATAATAAAAAAAACCTTGTGACCTCTCTAGAGGCCATACTGTTCATGGGATCTGTATGAAAGTTGGTCTGAATGTTCATCTTGGTGATATCTAGGTTGAGTTTGAAACTGGGTTAACTGCGGTCAAAAACTAGGTCAGTTGGTCTAAAATTAGAAAAATCTTTTGACCTCTCTAGAGGCCATATTTTTCAATGGATCTTCATGAAAATTGGTCTGAATGTTCACCTTGATGATATCTAGGTCAGTTTCTAAACTGGGTCACGTGCAGTCAAAAACTAGGCCAGTAGGAATAAAAATAGAAAAACCTTGTGACCTCTCTAGAGGCCATATTTTTCAATGGATCTTCACGAAAATTGGTCAAGAGGTGAGAAGAGGTGAGCGATTCAGGACCATCATGGTCCTCTTGTTTAATTACTTCCCTTTTATGTTACTATAAATAGCTTATTTAGTAACTTTTTAGCTCACCTGTCACAACGTGACAAGGTGAGCTTTTTTGATCGCGCAGCGTCCATCGTCCGTGCGTAAACTTTTGCTTGTGAACACTCTAGAGGTCACATTTTTCATGGGGTCTTTATGAAAATTGGTCAGAATGTTCATCTTGATGATATCTAGGTCAAGTTCAAAAGTGGGTCACGTGCCCTCAAAAACTAGGTCAGTAGGTCAAATAATAGAAAAACCTTGTGACCTCTCTTAAGGCCATATTTTTCATGGGATCTGTATGAATGTTGGTCTGAATGTTCATACTGATGATATCTAGGTCAAGTTCAAAACAGGGTCATGTGCTGTCAAAAACTAGGTCAGTAGGTCTAAAAATAGAAAAACCTTGTGACCTCTCTAGAGGCCATACTTGTGAATGGATCTCCATAAAAATTGGTCAGAATATTCATCTTGATGATATCTAGGTCAAGTTTGAAAGTGGGTCACGTGCCATCAAAAAATAGGTCAGTAGGTCAAATAATGAAAAAACGTTGTGATCTCTCTAGAGGCCATATTCTTCATGGGATCTGTATGAAAGTTGGTCTGAATGTTTATCTTAATGATATATAGGTCAGGTTTGAAACTGGGTCAACTGCGATCAAAAACTAGGTCAGTAGGTCTTAAAATAGAAAAACCTTGTAACTTCTCTAGAGGCCATACCCTTGAATGGATCTTCATGAAAATTGGTCCAGATGTTCACCTTGATGATATCTAGGTCAGTTTTGAAACTGGGTCACGTGCCATTAAAAACTAGGTCAGTAGGTCAAATAATAAAAAAACATTGTGACCTCTCTAGAGGCCCTACTTTTCATGGGAAGTTGGTCTGAATGTTCATCTTGATGATATCTAGGTCAAGTTTGAAACTGGGTCAACTGCGGTCAAAAACTATGTCAGTAGGTCTAAAATTAGAAAAATCTTTTGACCTCTCTAGAGGCCATATTTTTCAATGGATCTTCATGAAAATTGATCTGAATGTTCACCTTGATGATATCTAGGTCATTTTCGAAACTGGGTCATGTGCGGTCAAAAACTAGGCCAGTAGGTATAAAAATAGAAAAGCCTTGTGACCTCTCTAGAGACCATATTTTTCATGAGATCTTCATGAAAATTAGTGAGAATGTTCACCTTGGTGATATCTAGATAAAGTTGAAAACAGGGTCACGTACCTTTGAAAACTAGGTCAATAGGTCAAATAATAGAAAAACCTTGTGACCTCTCTACAGGCCATATTTTTCAATTGATCTTCATGAAAATTGGTCAGAATTTTTATCTTGATAATATCTAGGTCAGGATCAAAACTGGGTCACATGAGCTCAAAAACTAGGTCACTATGTCAAATAATAGAAAAACGACGTCATACTCAAAACTGGGTCATGTGGGAACAGGTGAGCGATTCAGGACCATCATGGTCCTCTTGTTTATTATTGGCCATAGGGAAAAACCGAGACCACTTTTCTGTGATACAACATGGATGGTACCTCCATTTTTAGCAATGTTCAGGTGAGTTTTTCTGATCACTCGATGTCCGTCGTCTGTTGTCTGTCTGTCTGTCTGTCGTCTGTCAACATTTAGCTTGTGTATGTGATAGAGGCTGTATTTTTCAACTGATCTTCATGGAATTTGGTCAGAATGATTACCTTGATGAAATCTAGGCCGAATTTGAAAATGGGTCATCTCGGGTCAAAAACTAGGTCACTAGGTCAAATCAAAGAAAAACCTTGTGTATGCGATAGAGGCTGTATTTTTATGCCCCCCTTCGAAGAAGGAGGGGTATATTGTTTTGCAGATGTCGGTCAGTAGGTCGGTCGGTCGGTCTGTTGGTCGGAATGTAGACCAATCCGTTTCCGGATGATAACTCAAGAATGCTTGGGCCTAGGATCATGAAAGTTGATAGGGAGGTTGGTCATTACCAGCAGATGAACCCTATTGATTTTGAGGTCTGTATGTCAAAGGTCAAGGTCACAGGGACCCTGAATAGTAAAACGGTTTCCGGATGATAACTCAAGAACACTTGGGCCTAGGATCATGAAAGTTGATAGGGAGGTTGATATTGACCAGCAGATGACCACTATTGATTTTGAGGTCTGTATGTCAAAGGTCAAGGTCAGAGTGACCCTGAATATTAGAACGGTTTCCGGATGATAACTCAAGAATGCTTGAGCCTAGGATCATGAAAGTTGATAGGAAGGTTGGTCATGACCAGCAGATGACCCCTATTGATTTTGATGTCAATATTTTAAAGGTCAAGGTCACAGTGACCCTGAACATGTAAACAGTTTCCGGATGATAACTCAAGAACGCATAGGCCTAGGGTCACAAAAGTTGATAGGGAGATTGGTCATGACCAGCAGATGACCCCTATTGATTTTGAGGTCAGTATGTGAAAGGTCAAGGTCACATTGACCAGGAACAGTAAAATGGTTTCCGAGCAGTAACTCGAGAACGCTTGGGCCTAGTGTCAGGAAAATTGATAGTTAGGTTGGTCATGATCAGCAGATGACCCCTGTTGATTTTGAGGTCATTAGGTCAAAGGTCAAGGTCATATTGGCCAGGAACAGCTAAAACGATGTCTGATCTTCTTTTCTAAAACCACAGAGCCTAGGGCTTTGATATTTAGTATGAAGATTCATCTAGTTGTCCTCTACTAAGATGATTCAAATTATTGCCCTGGAGTCTAATATGGCCCCGCCCCGGGGGTCACATGGTTTATATAGACTTATATAGGGAAAACCTTTGAAAAACCTCTTGTCCAAAACCAAAGTGCAATGATAACAGGTGAGCGATATAGGGCCAATATGGCCCTCTTGTTAAACATGGTATTAGAAAAAAGCTTCCTGCTTGTTTGAATGCCCTAAGATATACCTTACCGATGCGTGAATGTCATGCGGCAATTTGACGTCATAATTGACGTCATAATGCTCTCTTACCGGTCCGCGCGTCAACCGTTGCTTATCGCAGAATATACAGAGCTTGATTTTCTTCTTTGTTTAACTGGAAATCAAATCGAGCCATGTTAGAATATGCAATATATTACTACTTTCATATACAAATGTATAACATCTTTCTTCCTTCCAGATTCCAGGTGCGCTTCTATATGTGAAGAGGGATATGTAGTTGACAAAGAGAATTTTTTTAAATGCTCAATCAAATCCAGCATTGATACTGTGTAAGTAAATAAAATAGCATCTGTTGGTTATGCCATGGGTGGTTTTTGGGCTCGGGCCATTGTAGATGTTTAAAAATATATACCGATGTGTTTTTGAGTTTATTTTTATACGCCCGCCTTTAAAAGAGAGGGGCGTATAATGTGAACACCCGTGGCGATTGGGCTGGTGGCATCCAAAAGCATGTCCGATCATTTAGTCGAACAGTTTTCATCCGATCTTCACCGAACTTGCTGACAATGTTTGTGGGCATAATATCTCGGCCAAGTTCGATAACCACCCGAAGCGCCCCAGGTACTACTGGATTATGGTCTTTCAGTTACTCGAAAAACTGCAAATTTAGCCTTGTCCCCTCTCTACTTGGATTATTGCCCTTGAATTACTCGATAAAACTGGGAATTGAGCCTTGTCCGCTCTCTAAGTCGAACAGTTTTCATTCGATCTTCACCAAACTTGGTGACAATGTTTGTTGTCATAATATCTCGGCCAAGATCGATAACCACCTAAATCACTCTTTCATTATGGCCCTTGAATTACTCGAAAACTGGGAAGTTAGCCTTGTCGGCCCTCTAATTCGAACAGTTTTCATCCGATCTTCACTAAACTTGGTGGCAATGTTTTTGGGCATAATATCTCGGCCAAGTTCGATAACCACCCAAATCGCCTCTGAGGCGCTCTTGGATTATGGCCCTTGAATTACTCGAAATATGAGAAATTAGCCTTGTCCATTCAAACAGTTTTGATCTGATTGTCAGTTTCATCCCACATTGAACCTCACAAATACCTTGATTCCTTCTTACTCTGTAACAGTCTGTTTTTGGGTTCACAAGGCATACAACATCAACTTTATTACCAGGGCTCTGGAAATTTGCCGG
Source organism: Mercenaria mercenaria (assembly GCF_021730395.1). Classification (NCBI taxonomy): domain Eukaryota; kingdom Metazoa; phylum Mollusca; class Bivalvia; order Venerida; family Veneridae; genus Mercenaria; species Mercenaria mercenaria. The sequence goes on along the minus strand of NW_026460162.1, from coordinate 14,518 downwards.
TTTGTCGGTTTTGGACGGACTTTTGCTCACCCGAGCCAAAGGCTCATGGTGAGCTTTTGTGACCGCTCAATGTCCGTCGTCCGTCGTTCTTCGTCTGTTGTGCGTCGTCTGTCGTGCGTCGTCCATCAACAATTTCTAAAAATATCTTCTTGAAAACCACTGGGCAGAATTACACCAAACTTCACAAGAATGATCCTTGGATGGCCCCCTTCCAAAATTATTCAAAGAATTGAATTCCATGCAGAAGTCTGGTTGCCATGGCAACCGAAAGGGAAAACTTTAAAAATGTTCTTGTCCAAAACCGCAAGGCGTAGAGCCTTGATTTTTGGCTGTGACATCTTATAGTCCTCTATCAAGTTTGTTCAAATTGTGCCCCTAGGATGAAAAGAGGCCCCGCCCCCGGGGTCACAAGTCTTACATAGACTTATATAGTAAAAAACTTTAAAAATCTTCTTGTCTAAAACCACATGGCCTAGGCCTTTGATATTTTGTAAGTAGCATTGCCTTGTGGTCCTCTACCAAAATTGTTCAGATTATGCCCTTGGGGTGAAAAGAGGCCCCGCCCCGGGGGTCACAAGTTTTACATAGACTTACATAGTAAAAAGATTTAAAAATCTTTTTGTCTAAAACCACATGACTTAGGCCTTTGATATTTTGTATGTAGCATTGCCTTGTACTCTGCTACCAAAATTGTTCAAATTATGCCCCTGGGGTGAAAAGAGGCCCTGCCCCAGGGGGTCTCATGTTTTACATATGGACTTATATAGGAAATAAAACTTTAAAAATCTTTTTGTATGCCTGAAACTGCAAGGCCTAGGCTTTTGATTAAGTATGTTGCCTTTCCTAGTGTTTCTCTACCAAAGTTGTTCAAATAATGTCCCTAGGGTGAAAAGAGGCCCTGCCCTGGGGGTACCAAGTTTAACATAGACTTATATAGGAAAAAAATTAAAGATCTTCTTGTCTGAAAGTTCAAGGCCTAGGCATTTGATATTTGGTAGGTAACATTGCCTGGTGGATCTCTTACAAGTTTGTTTAAATTATGCCCCTGGGGTGAAAAGAGGCCCTGCCCTGGGGGTCACTTGTTATGATTATGAGTTATGTAGGAAAAAAAAAATACTTCAAAAATTATCAGGTCATATTTCCTAGACTGTTTAATTATAATTATCTGATGACCCAAGTGATAAGTTAAACTATTTATGCTCTGATTGGGTCTAGGTTTCTTCAGTACTTTCCATAACTGATTGATGTTATTACAACATTCAACGAGTTTAATGCGTTCTCTACTTTGAAAAGCATACTTTTTCTGATTACAGCATTTTTATGCTCCCGAAGGGAGGCATATAGTTTTTGAACCATCTGTCAGTCTGTCGGTCTGTCCGCAATTTTCGTGTCCGGTCCATATCTTTGTCATCGATGGATGGAATTTCAAATAACTTGGCATGAATGTGTACCACAGTAAGACGAATTGTCGCGCGCAAGACCCAGGTCTGTAGCTCAAAGGTCAAGGTTACACTTAGACGTTAAAGGTCATTTTTAGCCCACCATCATCAGATGGTGGGCTATTCAAATCACTCTGCGTCCGTGGTCTGTCGTCCTACCGTCCATCCGTCCTTCCGTTAACAATTTCTCGTTATCGCATCTCCTCAGAAACTACCAGGGGGATTTTGACCAAACTTTGTCAGAATGATGTATTGGTACCCTAGTTGTGTCCCCCAGAAAATCAGACTGGTTCAACAATTTTTTAGTAAGTTATGGCCCTTTGTTATCCCCCAACGAAAGTCGGAGGGATATAGTTTTGGCGTTGTCCGTCCGTCCTTCCGTCCGTCTTTCCGTCCGTCCATCCTTCCGTCCGTCCGTCCGGAGCCATATCTAGTGAATGGTTGGAAATATTTATTTAAAACTTAATATACATGTTCATCACAATGAGTTCTTGCGGCCCGTCAAGTTTCAGTCAGATTGCCCAAGTAACACCAGAGTTATGGCCCTTAGAAGTTTCTAGTGTTAACTATATAGGGTACTATAAATATGGCAATTTCTGCATCATAACTTTTGATATATTTGAACTAGAACTATGAAACTTAAACAGAATTTAGATCACCATAATGGGTTGTGTACACACAATTTCATTTGGATTATTTGTAAATTAAGAGTTATTGCCCTTTAATTGTATAAAAATCCACATATTTGTACATAACAAACTTACCATTTTGTAGAATTTCATTAAATTTCTTTCATTCTTTTCCATGAACATTTATTGTAAACATGTAAAGTTGTGTGCCCACACCTGGTCGCCACCTTACCTTGATCACACACCTCCCCCCCTATCCCCCGACACCCCCCCCCCCCCCCCAAAAAAAAAAAAAAAATTCCTTATTTTAGATTTTTTTCAAACAAACTTCATATACATTTTCACCACTATGAGGTTATGGGGCCCATCAAGTTTCAGACAGATTGCCCAAGTAACACCAGGGTTATGGCCCTTAGAAGTTTCTAGTGTTAACTATATAGGGTACTATAGATCTATAGATATGCCAATTCTGCATCATAACTTTTCATATATTTGACCTAGAACTATGAAACTTTAACAGAATTTAGAGCACTATAATGTGGTTGTGCACAGACAATTTTGTACGGATTTCTTTTTGTAACTTCAGAGTTATTGCCCTTTAATTGTCTAAAAATCCACATATTTGTACATAACAAACTTACCATTTGGCAGAATTTCATTAAATTTCTTTCATTCTTTTCTGTGAACATTTATTATAAACATGTGAAGTTGCGCACCCACACCTGCTCACTCACTTGCCTTGGTCACACCCCCTCCCCCTCCCAACCCCACTCCCCCCCATTCCCAATTTTTTTTTTAGCCCACCATCATCAGATGGTGGGCTATTAAAATCACTCTGCGTCCGTGGTCCGTCCGTCCGTCATTCCGTCCGTCCGTTAACAATTTCTCGTTATCGCATCTCCTCAGAAACTACTGGGGGGATTTTGACCAAACTTTGTCAGAATGATGTATTGGTACCCTAGTTGTGTCCCCCTGAAAATCAGACTGGTTCAACAATTTTTGAGTGAGTTATGGCCCTTTGTTTATTTCTATAATTTACATAGATTTATATAGGGAAAAACTTTGAAAACCTTCTTGTCCAAAACCACAGAGCCTAGGGCTTTGATATTTGGTATGAAGCATTATCTAGTGGTCCTCTACCAAGATGATTCAAATTATTTCTATGGGGTCAAATATGGCCCCGCCCTGGGGGTCACATGGTTTATATAGACTTATATAGGGAAAAACTTTGAAAAACCTCTTGTCCAAAACCACAGGGCCTAGGGCTTTGATATTTTGTATGTGACATCATCTAGTGGTCTTCAACTAAGATCGTTCAAATTATACCCCTAGGGTCAAATATGGCCCCATCCTGGGGGTCATATGGTTTACATAGACTTATATAGGGAAAAGCTTTGAAAATCTTCTTGTCCAAATCACAAAGCCTAGGGCTTTGATACTTGTAATGTAGCATCATCTAGTGGTTCTCTATCAAGTTTGTTCAAATTATCCCCCGAGGGTCAAATATGGCCCCGCCCCGGGGGTCACATGGTTCATATAGACTTATATAGGGAAAAGCTTTTAAAATCTTCTTGTCAATAACTACAACATTCAAATTTGGACCACATGTATATTTTTGAGTGGCAAGATGAACCTTGACATGAGTTGACCTTGATTTTGACCTAGTGACCTACTTTCACATTTCTGTAGCTACAGCCTTCAAATTTGGACCACATGCATAGTTTTGTGCACTTGAAAAAACTTTGACCTTGATTTTGACCTAGTGACCTACTTTCACATTTTTGAAGGTACAGGTATCAAATTTGGACCATATGCATAGTTCCGTGTTTCAAAATGAAATTTGACATTGATTTTGACCTAGTGACCTACTTTCACATTTTTGAAGGTACAGTCTTCAAATTTGGACCACATGCATAGTTTTGTGTTCCGAAATTAAATTTGACCTTGATTTTAACCCAGTGACCTACTTTCTCATTTCTCAAGCTACAGCCTTCAAATTTGGACCACATGCATGGTTTTATGTGCCGAAACAAACTTTGACCTTTACATTGACCTAGTGACCTACTTTCACATTTTTGAAGGTACAAGCTTCAAATTTGGACCACATGCATAGTTCTGTATTCTGAAATAAAACTTGACCTTGATTTTGACCTAGTGATCTACTTTCACATTTCTCAAGCTGCAGCCTTCAAATTTGGACCACATGCATAGTTTTGTGTACCGAAATGAACTTTGACCTTAAGATTGACCTAGTGACCTACTTTCACATTTCTGTAGCTACAGGCCTCAAATTTAGACCACTTGCATAGGATTGTGTACCGAAACAAACTTTGACCTTGACATTGACCTAGTGACCTACTTTCACATGTTTGAAGGTACAGGCTTCAGATTTGGACCACATGCATAGATTTGTGTTCTGAAGTGAAATTTGACCCTTGATTTTGACCTAGTGACCTACTTACACATTTCTCAAGCTAAGCCTTCAAATTTGGACCACTTGCATAGTTTTGTGTACCGAATTAAACTTTGACCTTAAGATTGATCTAGTGACCTACTTTCACATTTCTCGAGCTACAGCTTTCGAATTTGGACCACATGCACAGTGTTGTGTACGGAAATGAAATTTGACCTTGAGCTAGTCAGTAAGTCTTGAAATTTGGAACACTCAAAAATTGCACTTGGTGGGCGCCAAGATCACTCTGTGATCTTTCCAAGTTGTACTATTCCCCCACCTCACTTCTCCATCCAGTCATGCCCACCACTGATCATGCATCCTCTGCCCCCCCCCCCCCCCCCCCCTCCACTCCAACTTCACCCTTTTAACTTTTTTCTTTTTTTTCATTTTTAATTTTCAGTTTATATTTATAATCAGCATGTGAAATTTTGTTTCCTCTCCCGTTCCCCTGCACCCCCACCCCCTAAAAAAATAAATATATACATTTTTTTTTTAATGTTCAAACCTTCAACATGTTAAGTTGTGACTGCACAAACCTTGCCCTCAGCCATGTTCAAGACATCTTATCTGTGTTCTCTTAAGGACATCTGATCTTTTAAATGTACATGTAAAACAGCAACACCTGGTGCCAAACCACTCAAAGACAATATTTCATTCCAGTTAAACTTCAAGCTCACATTTCAATTAACTGCATTTAATTTTAAAAGCTAAGCTTATTACAGTAAGCATATCCCATTCAAAATAAATTCTTTAGTCCGGATCAAAGTATCATACATTTATTGTGTACTCTTTAATTAAACATTTGTTTTCTGTTAAATTGATTTTTACTAATGAAATTATTTGCTTCTTATTAACATCCTTAACTTTTTGTCGGATATATCTTTTTGCCATTCCTCACCACAAACCCTTTCGGCGGGGGATACCAATTCATCGAATTTGCTTGTTTATTTCTATAATTTACATAGATTTATATAGGGAAAAACTTTGAAAATCTTCTTGCCCAAAACCACAGAGCGTAGGGCTTTGATATTTGGTATGAAGCATCATCTAGTGGTCCTCTACCATGATGATTCAAATTATTTCCCTGGGGTCTAATATGGCCCCGCCCCGGGGGTGACATGGTTTATATAGACTTATATAGGGAAAAACTTTGGATAACCTCATGTCCAAAACCACAGGGCCTAGGGCTTTGATATTTGTACAGTGTGCGACATTAACTTTTTAACACCGTAGCCAATGGGGCTACGGACTTCCAATTTTTTGTAGCCCGACAGAATTTTTTGTAGCCCCACTATTTTTTTGCTCAAGAACGAACAAGACTTTCATTCTTAGCAATATTTAATTTCTTTCAATATACTGCTGTAGGTTGGTGAATATTGATATATTTCAGAAATTTGTAGAGTTTTTCAGAATTGATTTCGAAATCTGAAACAGTGTTCACATAGTTGTGCAGAAAGTCAAAGACACTGAGTCATGAAAAGAGATCTAAACAGCTTTGTAGACAAAGCTTGGCAGTAGACAGACCAGGGGTCTTGCTAGCCCCATTATTGTTTTGGGAGAAGTCAATTCTCCCTCCAACTGATTTAAGGAGAAGTCGAGAGACTTTAGGGAGAAGTTGGAAGACTCCATTAATTTTTATATTTCTACCTCGACGCTGTGAATTGATTAAATGACCATTCATTTTCTTGGTTACATCAATTTTACCATACACAGTGATTATTGTTTTAATACAAAATTCTAAGAAAAAAATGTTTTTTGCTCAAGTCGGTGCTGTATCTAACACGCCGATTTTTTTGTTGCTATATCGTGTAATATATGAATGCAGGATGAAAAGGGGTTTATCATTTATACCGAGTCACCACTTATGTGAACAGTTTTTCATTCGAATAAAACTGAAACTAAACTGTGTCAAACCTTGAAATACATACCGGTATTCAAATCAATTCATCCATCAAAGTTAGTTTTACGAAGTTAATACTTTACATGTCGTTCTTTTACCATGGATACCAAATAATTGTGTCTATTATTCCAATTAATCGGACAATTTCTTTAGAAAACGACTCGCACGTGTTGACAATTAAATGCTAAGTGTCAAAGACGTAACCGCGGCGCTGATTGGCCTATTACAATTGCCTCTGGTGAAACCGATAATTTGATTGCTTTCACACTTCTCGCGAAAATCTCACAAGTACCTGAAGTAGGCGGAGCTTAATTATGCTATCGGCGAGTGTGTATGTGTATTCGACGCTCATTATGCATAGTTGTGCAAATTGTCAAAAGATAAGCGAGTGCGCATCCAAACATAGTTTTGTATTCCGAAATAAAATTTGACCTTGATTTTGACCTGGTGACCTACTTTCACATTTCTCAAGCTATAGCCTTCAAATTTGGACCACTTGCATAGTTTTGTGTACCGAAATGAACTTTGACCTTAAGATTGACCTAGTGACCTACTTTCACATATCTGTAGCTACAGGCTTCAAATTTAGACCACATGAATAGGATTGTGTACTGAAACAAACTTTGACCTTGACATTGACCTAGTGACCTACTTTCACATTTTTGAAGGTACAGGCTTCAAATTTGGACTGCATGCATAGATTTGTGTTCTGAAGTGAAATTTGACCTTGATTTTGACCTAGTGACCTACTTTCACATTTCTCAAGCTACAGCCTTAAAATTTGGACCACTTGCATAGTTTTTTGTACCGAAATAAACTTTGACCTTAAGATTGACCTAGTGACCTACTTTCAAATTTCTCTAACTACAGTCTTCAAACTTGATGCACATGCATAGTTTTGTGTACAAAGAACTTTGTCCTTGAAATTGATCTAGTGACCTACTTTCACATTTCTCAAGCTACAGCTTTCGAATTTAGACCACATGCACAGTGTTGTGTACGGAAATGAAATTTGACCTTGAGCTAGTCAATAAGTCTTGAAATTTGGAACACACAAAAATGGCACATTGGTGGGCGCCAAGATCACTCTGTGATCTCTTGTTCATGATAGTGCATTCGTGTCCGGTCCATATCTTTGTCCTCCATGGATGGATTTTCAAATAACTTGGCATGAATGTGTACCACAGTAAGATGATGTGTCGCGCACAAGACCCAGGTCCGTAGCTTAAAGATCAAGGTCACACTTAGACGTTAAAGGTCATATTTCATGATAGTGCATTGATGGGCGTGTCCGGTCCATATCTTTGTCATTCATGCATGGATTTTAAAATTATTGGGCATGAATGTGTACCAAAGTAAGATGACGTGTCGCACGCAAGACCCAGGTTCGTAGGTCAAAGGTCCTAAACTCTAACATCGGCCATAACTATTCATTCAAAGTGCCATCGGGGGCATGTGTCATCCTATGGAGACAGCTCTTGTTAAAAATACTTTTTCTCTCTTTATAACATTCAAGGTCTTGCTTACAATTTGTTGCTCTAAACAGACGCAGAGCCCTATATTTACTGAGTTTTAATATTTCGCACTCTTCATCCGACCATTTTGGTTGAGTTACTGATAATGTAGTATTGCTAGATTTAGAATACACTCGCATATGTGATGCTGCCTCTTGATATACATTAGTTAATGTACTAACTGCTCTATTTATGTCTGTATTTATAAGATTGAGAAAGGAGTCTCTGTGCTGTTCAAAAAGATTATTAAAAACAGTGAAAAAAGTATGGCTCTTATTAGAATCCCATTTAAATTTCAGAAATATCATTCCAGATGTACTCTCTGAGACCAATGTTTGTGTTTCATTATGACTGTATATACTAAAGTGTAATCTACAGGCTACGGGAAAATGGTGTGATTCATCCCTTTCCAAGACATCGAAATACGAAACATGATTAAAAAGATCTTCACATGCTATCATATAGTCTACCACGCTAGCTCCATCCCCAGATAAACAAGTAAAATTACCTTGAGAATCATCAAAACGACAATTTAAAACATGCATGTCGTGGGTACAGCAAAAATTTATAAGAGTTCGACCAAAATTATTACACCGATTGTCTTTACTTTGCCTTGGGATATCAAAGAAGGTACTGTTATATTCTGTATCACCAAATACATAAAAAAGGTTATCTGCTGGTATATAATCTAAAAGATCCTTAATCCTAGCATTCAAATCCCCAGCCCAGAAAAACAAAGCATCAGGAAAACTTAATCGTATATTTTCAATATTATCTTGTATTAGAATAACTCCATTTCTTTCATTATCATTATACAATGATGACCCTTCTGGTGATACGTATGAAAAGTACATAATAAGATCTTTACAGTCGCTTTTCAACGAAAATTTAAATAGCATCATGATACAATCTTTGAATTCTTTCTTAATTCTAGTAATACTGGTATGTTGAAACAATGATTCTTTAATAAATACGGATACTCCACCACTAGTACGAATTGAGTTCTTATTAACCTTCCGGATATTATCAAAATGCACATAATTACTCATAAAATGATCGAATTCACCTGTATATCTTGACCAAGTTTCACATAAACATATAATGTCAAAGCCCTTCAAAAAAGATTTTAAAGAACAACCCTCAACGTATTTACTAAGTCCTTGAATATTCCATGTCACAATATTTACATATTGTAGAAAACAGTCATTGTTTGGAACGCCTTGGCCGACTTCCTATTCGTCCACGCCCATTTCATCGTGCGCGCTCCAATCGTCTTCTTGCGCGGTAGACCACGTTCCTCCTACGTCACTGTTCACCTGATCGGTCTCATCCAATGGTTCGCTTCCCCCAATGTTGTTTACACTTTGGCCATGTGCTTGAGCACGTGGCCGTCTAATCGGTCGTCGCTTGCCGATACACACGATAGCCTGTTTTACATCATCGTATTTATAGATTTGGTCATCCACAATAAGCTTATCGTACAGTATCACAGCATACTTATCTTTATCTCGTTCTTCCAACATACGGGTACCCAATACACGTCTGTGTCGAACTACACGGTCTGTGTAGTCAGGTTTTACATATTTGTCCGAATCTCGAGTTAATATTCCGTTAGCTTTATTCAAAATGCATTCCCGATCTTTAAACCTACTGAATTTGACAATAATCATGCATTTGGATGGGTCCTTTGATTTGACTTTGTGCGCTCTCTCTGTTTCAACAGACTCCATTTCCGGCAAATCAAGATCGTCCCTGATAAATTTCCTAATCTCAGACTCACAGACTGACCAGTCCTCACTCACGGGCCCGGGAATACCTCCTATATGTAAGTTGTTCCGACGAGAATGACTCTCTAGGCTGTCAATTTGACCTCTCAAATAGTTCAGCTCAGATCTAATAGCCTGGTTTTCAGTTTTTAATTTGTCATTTTCATCACGAAGGCATTGCATAGAATCAGATAACGAGTCAATTTTTGTATTTACCTGTGATATGTTCTTTGACACACTATTATACTGGTTTGCTATATCCGTTTTCATTTTCTTAAGGAAATCCATCATATGTGAATCTTGTAAGTCCGTAGGCCCCCTATCCTGTGACTCATTTGCGGCATATGGATCACCGACGGATGTCCGACGGCCTGTCGGCGGCTGAGACATAGAATACGAAACCGAAGACAATGTTCTCTGGCGGGACCGAGTTCCAATATTGTCTCTAGCAACTTGAATATTCCCGGCACCACGCCTTGTTGGCCCAGGGTTAGTCTCAGTATCCCCATCAAGGATCAAGATTATCGACACAAATACAATCCTTTACTGCACATATGTTTAGACACTTTTATTCCATAGAATGTGAATCTTTGCTTATTTGGCTGCATAAATCCACCTATCGCAGTAAGCCAAGTTTGTAAATCATTCCCCATTTTCACAAAACAAATATCAATGTCACTTATTTTGAAAAAGTACGGCCATCTTGCCAATGGACACAACTACCCTCATCCTTGGGTGGCCCCCTTTCAAAATTGTTCAAAGACTTGAATTCCATGCAGAACTCTGGTTGCCATGGCAACCGAAAGGAAAAACTTTAAAAATCTTCTTGTCCACAACCACAGGGTCTAGGGCTTTGATATCTGGTATGTAGCATCATCTAGTGGTCCCCTACCAAACTTGTTAAAATTATACCCCTAGGGTCAAATATGGCCGTGTCCCGGGGGTCACATGGTACTTATATAGACCTGTATAGGGAAAACTTTGAAAATCTTCTTGTACAAAACCACATGGCCTAGGGCTTTCATATTTGGTATGTAGCATTACCTAGTGGTCCTCTACCAAAATTATTCAAATTATTCCCCTGGGGTCAAATATGGCCCCGCCCCGGGGGTCACTTGGGGTATATAGACTTATATAGGGAAAACTTTGAAACATCTTCTTGTACAAAACCACAAGGCCTAGGGCTTTGATATTTGGTATGTAGCATCATCTAGTGGTCCTCTACCAAGATTATTCAAATTATCCCCCTAGGGTCAAATATGGCCCCGCCCCGGGGGTCCCAAGTTTTACATAGACATATAGGAAAAAAAGTTTAAAAATCTTCTTGTCTGAAACCACAACACTTAGACATTTGATATTTGGCTTGTAGCATTGTCTTATGGTCCTCAACCAAAATTGTTCAAATTGTATCCCTTGGGTGAAAAGAGGCCCTGCCCTGGGGGTCCCAAGTTTTATATAGACTTGTATAGGAAAAAGCTTTAAAAATCTTCTTGTCTGAAACCATACGACCTAGGCTTTTGATATTTGGTATGATGCATTGTCTACTAGTCCTGTACCAAAATTGTTCAAATTATGTTCCTGGGGTTAAAAGAGGCCCCGCCCTGGGGTCACGTAGTTATTATGTGAGTTATATAGGAAAAATACTTAAATTTTTTTTTATCTGATCCTATTTCCAAGACTGTTTAATTATAATTACCTGATGACCCCAAGTAATATGATGTCACTTGACTGTGACCTTGACCTACTGACCTACTTTCTTGTTTTTTTAAGATACAGGCTTGAAATTTTGATGACGTACACAGTTTTGCACACAAATTGTAAAACTGAATTTCATTGACCATGAATGTGACCTACTGACTTTCTTAATATTTTATCATCAGTTTTACATTTGAAGCATGTAGCTCATAATTACTCAGGTGAGCGATCCAGGGTCATCATGACCCTCTTGTTTAAGATACAGCCTTGAAATTTGGATGAGGGGCCTCCGTGGCCGAGTGGTTAGTCGTTGACTTCAAACCATTTGCCCCTCATCGATGTGGGTTCGAAACCTCATTTGGGGCGTAGAATTCTTCATGTGAGGAAGCCATCCAGCTGGCTTACGGAAGGTCGGTGGTTCTACCCAGGTGCCCGCTCGTGATGAAGTTGTACACGGAGGGGCACCTGGGGTCTTCCACCACCATTAAAGCTGGAAAGTCGCCATATGACCTAACATTGTGTCGGTGCGACGTTAAACCCAACAAAATAAAATAAATAATGAAATTTGGATGACATGGACAGTTTTGCACACCAATCTTAAAACTGTCTTTCAGTGACCATGAATGTGACCTACTGACCTACTTTCTCATATTTTAGCATCAGTTTTCCATTTGAAACATGTGGCTCATATTACTCAGGTGAGCGTTTCGGGGTCATCATGACCCTCTTGTTGACTTTTCAGACCGATTCGTGAAGTGAAAAAAATGAAAAAATTGGTACGGTAAAAACGAAGAAAAAGTATAAATTTCGGTCTGAATTCTCAATACCTGATCACCTGCCAAGCAGAAAATTGTTGATCACGCCCTCAGATAATAATCGTGTCAATGTTCTGATTGCCACCTTGGTAATAGGTCTGTAATTAGCAAGTGACACTACAATGTCTGCGTGGCACATCCTTTAATGTTTGCAGGCAGCCGACTGCAATGCCTGCAATATTTTAAACATTTTTGACTGGATCGAAATGCTTCTGACTGGATCCAAATGCTTTTGACTGGAACCCACTTCGTTTATTCAAGGGTGTGGAATTCCTATGTCTGACTTGTCTGACTCTGGACTTTTTGCTGGCGGACAAGTGCATTTTTTCATTCCGTTTGTCCGCGGATAAGCATACATTTTCAGGTATAAATTGAACAAAAAGCAAGAATAATTTGGTAACGCTGTTGCTAGAAGTTAATGGAAGTGATAGAATAATCTTATCTATGAAATCCATGTTTTACCCTCTGAGGGCCTCTCGATTGCTGCAGTTTTGGAAAAAACTTTACATTTGTGTCTAAATTTAGCATCTTTTTACACGTTTGATATCTGGTGTGTGGCATCATCTAGTGATTCTCTACCAAAATTATTCAAATTATCCCCCTAGGGTCAAATATGGCCCCGCCCCGGGGGTCACTTGGTTTATATAGACTTATATAGGGAAAATTTTGAAAATCTTCTTGTACAAAATTACATGGCCTAGGGCTTTGATATTTGGTATGTAGCATCATCTAGTGGTCCTCTACCAAGATTGTTCAAATTATCCCCCTAGGGTCAAATATGGCCCCGCCCCGGGGGTCACATGGATTATATAAACTTACATAAGGAAAACTTTGAAATCTTCTTGTACAAAACCACATGGCCTAGGGCTTTGATATTTGGTATGTAGCATCATCTAGTGGTCCTCTACCAAGATTTTTCAAATTATCCTCCTAGGGTCAAATATGGCCCCGCCCCGGGGGTCCCTAGTTTTACATAGACTTATATAGGAAAAAGCTTTAAAAATCTTCTTGTCTGAAACCATACGACCTAGGCTTTTGATATTTGGTATTATGCATTGTCTAGTAGTCATCTACCAAAATTGTTCAAATTATGCCCCTGGGGTTAAAAGAGGCCACGCCCTGGGGTCACTTAGTTATTATGTGAGTTATATAGGAAAAATACGTGACCTTGACCTACTGACCTACTTTCTTGTTTTTTAAGATACAGCCTTGAGATTTTGATGATATACACAGTTTTGCGCACAAATCGGAATTTCATTGACCATGAATGTGACCTACTGACTTTCTTAATATTTTATCATCAGTTTGACATTTGTAACATGTAGCTCATATTACTCAGGTGAGCGATCCAGGGTCATCATGACCCTCTTGTTTAAACATTACTGTTAGGGGTCCAATACCTTAACATTAGTAATTACTATAGTGATATTCTTGTCCGCAGTATTACTCCGCAACAACTGGCTGGATTTTATTGAAACTTCACAGAAAACTACACCTAGGAGATGAGCATTTTGTATTCAATATAATAAATTAATTGTCCTACATTCAGTTGCTACACTATTTTTAGCTCACCTGTCACAAAGTGACAAGGTGAGCTTTTGTGATCGCGCGGAATCTGTCATCCGTCCATCCTTCCATCCGTCCGCAATTTCGTGTCCGGTCCATTACTCTGTCATCCATGAAGGGATTTTAATATTACTTGGCAAAAATGTTCCCCATGATGAGACGACGTGTCATGCGCAAAACCCGGACCCCTAGTCTAAAGGTCAAGGTCACAATTTGAGGTCAAAGGTCAACAGGGTTTTTAGCTCGACTATTCATAGAATAGTAGAGCTATTGGACTCGCCCATGCGTCCGCGTCCGCGTCGGCGTCCGCGTCCCAATTTGGTTAAGTTTTTGTATTTAAGCTGGTATCTCAGCAACCACTTGTGGGAATGGATTGAAACTTCACACACTTATTCACTGTGATAAACTGACTTACATTGCACAGGTACCATAACTCTGTTTTGCTTTTTTACAAAATTATGCCCCTTTTTTGACTTAGAAATTTTTGGTTAAGGTTTTGTATATAAGCTGGTATCTCAGTAACCACTTGTGGGAATGGATTGAAACTTCACACACTTATTTACTGTGATAAACTGACTTACATTGCACAGGTTCCATAACTCTATTTTGCTTTTTCACAAAATTATGCCCCTTTTTCAACTTAGAATTTTTTGGTTAAGGTTTTGTATGTAAGCTGGTATCTCAGTACTCACTAATGGGAATGGATTGAAACTTCACACACTTGTTCACTGTCATGATC
>NW_026460161.1:0-73549 GCF_021730395.1 Mercenaria mercenaria | reverse complement strand
GATCTTAACATTGTCAAGTAATGAATGCAGGATACCTTTGCTACATTGCTTTCATTTCAACAAACATTTTTTGGTATTTTGTCTTTTCACTGGATGATTACAACACATTTTTGCAATACGTATTGATCACATTTATTTGATATGGGAAATACATCATTCATTATGTTATTAAACATAATGAATTATGTATTTCCCATATCAAATAAATGATTAAAGACTCTTATAAATCACCATGTGTAACTGTTCAATACAAGTATAGTACAGGTAGGTAGTTTCATCCCAGATAGCCACGTGAAATTTCATTAGTGCTTGCTTCTACAGTGATTATTTTGGTTAAATACATCGTCACAGATAGCCACGGAAATATCCATCAGTTAATGCATCTACAAATGAGTATATTTGTTCACTTACGTCTACCTGATAGCCATGCGAAATTTTCGTTGCAGCGCATGCTTCTACAGTGAGTATCCATCGTCACAGATACACGCGTTAATGTAAGCAACATATTATTCTATAAGAGTAACTTCTAGCCACCTACAGGTCACAGATAGCTACGTGAAATATCGATAAGTGCATATTCTACAGTAGTAAATTTGGTCATATACAACGTCACAGATAGCTACGTGAAACATCTAAAGTGCATACTTCTACAGTAAGTATATTTGGTCACCTATAATCGTCCACAGATAGCTACGCGAAATATCTATCGTCCACAGATAGATACGTAAATATCTTTTAGTGCAAACTTCAACAATATGTAATATTTGGTCACACACATCATCACAGATAGCTACGTGAAAAAGCATTAGATTCATACTTCTACCAGTAAAGTATATTTGTCACATATACATCGTCACAGATAGCTACGTGAAATATCTTTAGTGCATACATCGACAGATAATTATTTTGGGCCACACACATCGTCACAGATAGCTACGTGAAAATATCTTTACTTTATGCATACTTCTACATGAGTATATTTGGTCCACACACATCGTTCACAGATAGCTACGTGAATATCTTTAATCAGCATACTCTACAGTCGGTATAATATCTTAAGTGCATACTTCTACTGTGAGTATATTTGGCTACACAACATCGTCACAATAGCTACGAGAAAATATCCTTTAGTGCATACTTCTACTGTGCGTAAATTTGCTACAACACATCGTCACAGATATAGATCGTGAAAATATCTTAAGTGCTTACTTCTACCTGAGTCTATTTGTCACACACATCGTCACAGATAGCTAACTGAATAATTTACTTTCATACTTCAACTGTGAGTATACTTTGTCCACAACACATACCGGTCACAGATAGCTTACGTGAAATATCAGTAAGCGATGCATACTTCTACTTAGTAAATTTGGTCACACACATCGTCACAGATTAGCACGTGAAATATCTTTAGTGCATACTTCTACAGACCAGTATACTTGGTTCACATACATCGTCACAGATAGCGACGTGAAATATCTAGAGCATAACTTCTACAGTCGAGTTATTTGGTTCACACACATCGTCACAGATAGCTACGTGAATATCTTTACTGCATACTGCTGCTGTGAGTATATTTGGTCACACCACCGTCACCGATTACTTACGGGTTAAAATATCTTTAGTGCATACCTTCGAACTGTGAGTATTTTTGGATCAAACACATCGTCACAGATACTACGTGAAATATCTTTAGTGCATACATCACTGTGAGTAATTTGGTCAAACACAAATCGTCACAGATAGCTACGTGAAACTATCTTTACAGCAAACTTCTGCATAAAGTATATTTGGTCACACACTTCGTCAAAGAAAGCTACGTGAAATTCTTTACTGCATACTTTCTACTGTAAGTCTATCTGGTCACACACAATCGTAACAGATAGCTACGTGAAATAAATTACATGCATACTACTGCTGTGCGTATATTTGGTCACACACCTCGTCACAGAATAGCTCCGTGAATATGTTTACTGCATACTTCTACTGTGAGTATATTTGTCACACACGACGTCACCGAATAGCTACAGAATAGTTGCATACTATTGCTGTGAGTATATTCGTCACACACAACGTCAACAGATAGCTAACGTGAAATAAGTTTACTGCATACTTCTGCTGTGATATAGTTAGAGTCACACACGTCGATCACAGATAGCTACGTAGGCTATCTTGACGATGTGTGTGACCAATTATACTCACAGTAGAGTATGCATTAAAGAAATTTCACGTAGCTATCTATGACGAGTGAATGACCAAATATATTCACAGTATGAATTATGCACTAAAGATATTTCACGTCCTATCTGTGACGATGTGTGTGACCAAATATACTCACATGGAAGTATGCAGTAAAGATATTTCACTAGCTATCTGACACGAAGTGTGTGACCAAATATACTAACTGTAGAGGAGTCATGCACTAAGATATATCACGTGGCTATCTGTGAAATGATGTGTGTGACAAACTCCTGTAGAAGTCTGCACTAAAGATATTTCACGTAGCTATCTATGACGATGTGTGTGACCAAAATATTCACAGTAGAAGTATGCAGTAAAGATATTTCACTGTAGCTATCTGTGACGATGTGTGTGACCAAGTATACTTCACAGTAGAAGTATGCCCTAAAGATATTATACTGACTGTAAAAGTATGCAGTAAAGATATTTCACGTAGCTGGTCTGTGACGATGTGTGTGACCAAATAAACTTACTGTAGAAGTTTGCACTAAAGAGTAATTCACGTAGCTATCTGCGACGATGTTGTGTGTCCAAATATACTCATGTAGAAGTATGCACTGAAAGATATTTCACGTGCTATTTGTGATGATGTGTGTGACCAAATATACTCACAGTAAAAGTATGCAGTAAAGATATTTCACGTAGCTAACAGTGACGATGTGTGTGACCAAATATACATACTGAGAATATACCTAAAGATAGATCACGTAGCGATCTATGACGATGTGTGTGACCAAATATGAATCACAGTAGAAGTATGCACTAAAGAAATTTCACGTAGCTATCTGTACGATGTTGTACCAAATTTTACTCACAGTAAAGTATGCACTAAAGATATTCACGTACTATCTGTGACGAATAGTGTGTGACCAAATATATTCACAGTAAAAGTATGCAGTAAAGATATTTCACGTAGCTACTGTGACGATGTGTGTCCCAAATATACTCAGAGTAGAAGTAGCACTAAAGTTATTTCCACGTAGCTATCTGTGACGATGTGTGAGACCAAATATACTGACTGTAGAAGTATGCACTAAAAAAAAGATAATTCACTAGCTATCTGTGACGATGTGTGTGACCGCAAATTATTTACTCACAGTAGAAGTATGCACTAAAGATATTTCACGTAGCATCTGTGACGATGTGTGTACCAAATATACTCACAGTCGAATTATCGAAGTAAAGATATTTCACGTAGCTATCTGTGACGATGTGTGTGACCAAATATACTCCACAGTAGAAGTATGCAGTAAAGAAATTTCACGTAGCTATCTGTGACGATGTGTGTGAGCAAATATAATCAGAGTGAAGTATGCAGTAAAGATACTTCCACGTTAGCTATCTGTGACGATGTGGTGTGACCAAATATACGACTGTAGAAGTATGCAGTAAAGATTTTTCACGTAAGCTAATCTGTGACGATGTGTTGAAACCAAATATGATTCACAGTACAATTATGCCAGTAAAGATTATTTCCCGTAGCTATCTGCGACGATGTGGGTACCAAAATATACTCACAGTAAAGTATGCACTAAAGATATTTGCGTAGCTATCTGTGACGATGTGTTTATCCAAATTTCTAATACGTCAACAGAGCTAGCTATAGTGAAATAAACCAACTGTAAGCTTAAAATTATATTTGGTAACATTTGGTCACTACCCCGTCACAGATAGCTGCGTGAAATGTAAACAAGCTACTACTATAGTCCCGTATTTTAGTCACACAACACGTCACATTAAAACGTGAAATATCATCAGTGCATGTTTTTTCAATGAGTATATTTAGTCTTCTACATCGTCATAGATTGCCACGTGAAATATCATCAGTTCATTCTTCTTAATAGAGTACATTTGGTCACTTACATCGTCACAGATAGCCACGGGAAATATCATTAGTGCATGCTTCTAGAATGAGTATAATTGGTCACATACATCTTCATATAGCCACGTGAAATATCATCTGTGCATGCTTCTAGAATGAGTATGATTGGTCACATACAGCGTCAGAGAAAGCCATGTGAAATATTATCAGATACAGTGAATATATTTCGTTATATAATTCGTCACATACGATGGTATGTTTAGGACATGCATTTAGTTTTTTAAGATTATATTATTTCATGTGCACTATATCTTATCTCGAGCGCTCAGCATCTTATCTCGTGTGCTTGGCATCTTATCTCATGGACGTAACATCTTATCTCATGCGCATGACATCTTATCTCGAGCAATCGCCATCTTATGTCATGCACAAAACATCTTATCTCAAGCGCTCAACATATTATCCTGTGTGCACAACATCTTATCTTGAGTGATCAACATCTTATCTCGTGTGCTCAACATCTTATCAACATCTTATGTCGTGTGCACAACATCTTACCTCGAGCGATGAACATCTTATCTCATGCACACCACATCTTATCTCGAGCGATGAACATCTTATATCTTGCGTCTGACATATTATCTCGAGGGCTCCACATATTTTCTCGAGTGATAAGCATCTTATCTTGAGCACCTGACGTATTATCTTGTGTGCACTACATCTTATCTCGAGCACTCAACATCTTATCTTGTGCACTCGGCAACTTATCTCGAGCACAAAAAATCTCATGACATCTTATCTCGATCGATCGCCATATATATCATGTTGTGCGCACAACATCTTATCTCCTGCAGGCAAAATCTAATCTTGAGCGATCAACGTCTTATCTCATGCGCACGGCATCTTATCTTGTGCGCACAACATATTATCTCGAGCGCTCGACATATTATCTCATTCACATGACATCTTATCTCAAGCGCTTGACATCTTGTCTCGTGCGCACGGCATCTTATCTCGAGGGCACAACATCTTGTCAATATATTTTAAGGCCCTTTTTGGTAACTCAGATCGTCAGTAAATTTAATTAAAATTAATCAAAAAAAATAATTGCATGTCGTAAACATACCACTAATACAGTGGTATCTTTAGGACATGCATTTAATTTTTTTAGATTAAATTATCTTTTGCGCACGACATCTTATCAATATAATATTAAGGCCCTTTTTGCTAACTCAGATCATCAGTAAATTTAATTAAATTTTATCCAAAAAAAAAATTGCATGTCATAAACATACCACTAATACGACGGTATCTTTAGGACATGCATTTATTTTTTTTTATATTAAATTATCTTGTGCGCACGACATCTTATCTCGAGCACACAACATCTTATCTCGTGTGCTCAACATTTTATCTTATTCTTATGACATCTTTTCAGGAGAGCAGAACATCATATATCCTGCGCTCGACATCTTCTGGTGCGCACGACATCTTATCTCGAGCGCTCGACATCTTATTTATATATTCGGGCCCTTTGTGTGAGCTTAGGTCATTAGTAAAAACATACCGACAAGTAGATAATTAGTGTCCCACCTATTTAATTCAGACTTAAACTTCCCACAAGTACAAGTTTATCACATCATTTGGGAGAGGGGTGCACATAATTGGTCATCCTATCTTTAAAATTAAAAGAACATAATTAGTGATGCTTACTGCATGTTACAGTAGCTACTAATCGCAGTTTGACTCATAGCATTAAATTGCACATTGTCAGCATCAGATTTTTGTTGGCTTTTTTGTTCAATTTGTTTTAATTATAAAATCATACCCTCAAGCAAAAGGTAATA
Organism: Mercenaria mercenaria; assembly: GCF_021730395.1. NCBI lineage: Eukaryota > Metazoa > Mollusca > Bivalvia > Venerida > Veneridae > Mercenaria > Mercenaria mercenaria. Next base: position 67,639 of record NW_026460161.1, on the reverse strand, counting down.
AACATAACAAAAGCAAAAATGATGACAGTCATACTTATGACCGATACCCACGATGGCCTTAATATATATAGACAGATGTTTGAGCGCTCGAGATAAGAAGCTGTGCGCTCTAGGTAAAGATGCCATGTGCACGAGATAAGAGTTGTGCACTCAAGATAAGATGTAGTTGTGCACGAGAAAAAGATGTCGAAGCAGGGAGGTAAGAAACTTGTGTGCTCAAGATAAGATGTCTGCGCACGAGATAACTGTAATCTTAAAAAAAATAAAAAACTGCCTGTCATAAACATACCAACTATTTAGCGAAGTGAAATATTTCACTGCATGCTTCCCATAATGGGCCCAATTAAGTCACATACCCTGTTACAGCATAGCCGCGTTGATACATGTAATAAACTAATGCATGATTTTCATCACTATACATCGTAACAGGAGTTGCTGCGTGAAATATCAACAGATCTTTCTTCTACATCGGTATATTTGGTCACATATATCATCACAGACAGCCACATGGAATACCATCAGTGCATGGCATTCTATAATGTGGTAGGTGTGTGTGTGTGGTGAGTGATTGCGCCATGGGGGGGCCCCCCAGGAAGCTAGTAGTACCATTTTTTACCTCTTTGATATGATGTGGCCGGGGATCGAACCCACGACCTCCTGTACTCGAAGCGGACTCTCTACCACTAGGCTACCGAGGCTTCTATAATGAGTATGGTTGGTCACATATGAGTATGATTGGTCAAATACATCTTTACAGATAGCCATGTGAAATATCTTCAGTGTGGGCTTCTCTAATGGGTGTACAGTCAAACTTGTGCTAGCGACCACCCGGAAATAGCGACCACCTGTCGACAACGACCGGTCTTTGGTCCCCCGTATAAAAATGCTCATAAAAGGGCCGTGAATAGCGACAACCTGGCGACCGCGACCGGCCTTACTGATTCCCAAGAGACATATTTGCCCCCCAATAACGACCCAGCTGGACCGTTCCGGGATGAAAATTTTTGAAATCAGCTGAATTTTCACGACTTTTGCATTAAAGCAAACACAATAAGTACTGCTTGATTGAAAATTTGCAAGTTTGCACCGGACGAATTAATACATAGAACATAAAGAAAGCAAGAAGCTTTTTATCAGCATGATAATGTGCTAACTGAGAAAGTGACCCTTCCCCCTGAATAAAGACCCACCTTTGAACACAGACAACTTTTTGCATCGTTCCGAAGAAGTGGTCTTTGATTTCACAGGTTTGACTGTATTTTGGGTCACAAACTGCGTCACGAAGCCGCGTGAAATTTATATATCCGCATGATACATTGCAAGCTTTATTTTAGTCACATACATTGTCAACAAATAGCTACTTGAAATATCATTAACCCGATGCTTTCTTCAGTGAGTTTATTTGGGGTACATACATCATCACAGATAGCCATGTGAAATATCATCAGTGCCTGCTTCTTTAATGGGTAAATTTTGATCAAAAATATCATTATAGTAGCTGCGTATGAAATGTAAACTCACATCTTCTATTGAGAGTATGTTTTCACTTTTCCTATTTTTTTTTAGTCACATACATCGTCGAGAAATAGCTACAATAAATATCATCAGAGCTTAATACTCAGTTAGACTAGCCACTAGACTGATAAAAACATATTTTCTATATTTTCCCTTTTTTACAAATCAATTTCATAGAGACAAAAGCCCGTCTATTTTTAGAGATATTCACACAAGACTGATGTTGATATTGGACATAGATATAGACTGGCTCAGTTCACTACATTCACTCAATAAAATTTGTAAAAAGATATATCATAGCTAGAGGGCTATTCCAGATTCTACAAGTAGAGCATATTTAATTTATTATTATTTAATATACGTCGTTACAGAAACTAGGGGTGGGACGATTTCAAACTTTTGAAACACGGATAATCATTTGATAGAAATCGAATCCGAACCATTAACATCACCCGCCATATATTGAAATGCTGTTTTTCTTTACTGACAACCTTATCAAGGTACTTCCAACTGCTTGACTTCATTAGGAATTTACAGACTTTATCTTTTGGAAGCAGTGTGAATAATTAATTGATAAGATCATAATTATTGTGGTAGTATTATTTTGTAGATATACCATGAGCAAATCTAAGACTAATTGAATATGGTTAAAGTCTATGTGTTTAGGCGGAAAATAGTACTGTAGGCTAATTACTGGTCAAAGAAATTTATGAAGATAAAGTACACTATGCGATGTTTAATTGTTTGAGAGCGATTCGCAGCTTTGCAAAATTGAAACCGTTATTCACCTAATAATCGAATCGGATCCGATTAACTGAGTACTCCATCCAAATCCTACAGATACCTAAGAGAAAAAATGTCACTGCATGCTTCAATAAAGTCACAGATAGCCGCTGACATAACAGTGCATGCTTTCCTAGAATGAAGTAATAATTGGTCACATACATCATCACAAGATAGCCGCGTGAAATGTAGACAACGCATGCTTTTATGGAGAGTATTTTTAGTCACATACATCGTCACAGATTGCAACCTGAAATATCATCAGTGCAGGTTTTCTATAGTGGAGTATAGTTTTTCACAATACAATGTCCACAGATAGCCACGTGAATATATCATCAGTGCATGCTTCTCAATGTGTATATTTTGGTCACATACATCGTCACAGATTAGCTTTGTGAAAAATACATCAGAGCGTGCTTCTATAAATGGGTTATATTTGATCACATATATCCACCATATACCATGTTAAATTTAACAACGCATGCGTCACCTGTATTATTTCGTCACATACATCGTCACAGATAGCTACGTGAAATATCATCAAAGCATGCTTCTGCATTGAGTATCATTTGTCCACATAATCTTCCATATGCGTGCTTCTATAATGGATGTATTTGATCAGATTCGATTGCCGTGTGAAAATTTAAACGACACATGCTTCTATAAGTGAGTATTTTTAAGTCACATACAGTAAACATTCGTCAAAGATTTAATACATCCTTTATGTATTTTTTTTTCATTCCGTTAAGTTACCGATCCTTAGTCCTACTTAATGAGACCCAGGTAGAACCAAAAAATTTATGTAAAATTTTTTAAATATGGGTAGAATATTAGAAATTATAATTTCTATTTTTTTTGAAATTGATTAGAATTTTCGATTCTACCTTCTGATATTATTTGACTACCTGCTCCGACAGTCAACATAAATCGCCCCTATGGGATGTAGCCCGTAGTGAGCATACTATAATAGTGACTAAAGTTTAGGGTTAGGTTTAACATAGGTTTTACTAGCAACATTCAATGCGTCAGGTCCCCAGGAAAGTCCACAAATTAGCTATATAGCTAAACATCTAGAAGTAGCTATAAAACCAGTACCAATAACCAATAAGCAAAATATGTGAAAACAAGATGCAAAATGGTCCATAATTTACGTCCAAAGGGTTTAGAAATGAAAGACAATAACACAAATCCATGATCTTTTGTAATCACATTTTCAATAACTGTTGCAGTATTTTTGCGATAGGCAAGTGTCTAGGGTACGGACCACCATTTTTTTCTAAGATTTGGGTTATTTATTCATAAATTTTTGTTGAAAAATGAAATAACAAGTAAGACTTTAAAGTCTTTCACTTAAAAACTTGGATCTAATAATTGGTTTTAGAGATAACCATCGTTTACCCCCCGATTGTTTACCTTCTCTTTCAAAACGTAAATAACCGAGGAACTCCAATGAATACACTTATTCCATGCCGATTAGTTTGTTGCCAAATAAATTGTTGATAACAGCAAGGAAAATTGATGAATTAATCAATCCCTTAATTTGAAATTTTAGCAAAAAAAGAAAATAAAAAAAAGTTACATAATAACGTGCACCTATTTATTTTGTTTATGTAACAAGGTATAATGATAATCGGCACGAACTGATTGTTTAATAATAAATTAAGCGACATTAATAAATGCACTGATATTGTGAAAACGACCCTTGTATCTTGTAAACGGGCGGCTACAAATGTGTGAAAAACATAAATGCCCTACAGTTAGAATTAATAATCAAATAAAAATAGTTTTTTTCCCCAACATAATTAATATTATTTTGTTTAATCTTTTTACGCTTTTTTTTCTGCCAGTTCTTATCCTCGTGATTTTATTTGGTGTTTCCTCGGTTATTTACGTTCCAAAGAAATGTAAAAAAAATCGAATGACTGTTGTTAAACTGTACACCATTTAGATCCGAAGTTTAAGGTGAATTCTGATGAAGTGTTTATTTGTTATTTCGTTTTTCAACAAAATTTGAAAATTACCCTTAATCGCTATAAAAACGAGGTCCGTACCCCTAGAAAACCCCTAACAGTCTTGTCTAGAGGTACGGATCCGTAACCTCCAAGAATTAGATTCTAAGGTAACGGATCCGTACCCCCTAGACACTTCCTTTGCGATAAATCATCACTGAATTTTTCACTTGTGATAATCATCGTAGTATAAGACAATTATAAATGACTAATCCCGCAGAGATTCGCAACATTCATTGAAACTAAAACTGCATAGATCTCCATTCTTTTGTGATTGTCCCTTTTTCCCCCCTGTTTTCACCCTCATAAACCACAGGATAATGGGATAATAATTATTTTACATTTAAATATACACCATATGTTAAAACAATTGTTATTGGTTTTATAGCTATTTCTAGCCTATAATATAGGCTGAGATTTAGCTATATAGCTAATTTGTGACTTTGACCTGATGCGTGCGTGCACTCAATGCGGGAAATGTCAAACCGCTACCAGACCCTGGCCTGGGCTTGCCACTCCCGGCCACTGCCTTGGTTTTTAAATAGGATTGTCATGATTGTACGAACGCTGGGTGTCCAAAAGTTTTGCTGTCTTTATAGGCAGCGAATCTGCTGTTGTTTTGCAGCCTTACTGCTGCAATCTGTTGTATTCGTTCCTTTTGACGTTTTGTTTGTTGTTGTAACTGTTTACCTAGTCAACCTCCACGCTGAAGATGGATCAAGGGGAGTAATTTCCACATTTAACTATGATTTAGGTATTTATACCTTTTCACCGATAGCTTCCACGGATAGCTAAAAGGGAGACCCGATGGATCCGATTAGCAACGGTGTGCCTTAACACAGTAATGTATATTTATGGAAGTAATGATGCAAAATGAGGCGTAATGAGGCGTAATGCTATATAAAGTATGGGGGAAATGGGCGTAATTTGTTATATATATATTGGTTATTGATTGTTTTAAGGGAAGAAAAAATATTTTATTTTATTCAATTATGCATTTGTAGCCTGAAATAGGCATGAAACGAGCTATTTTATAGATTGAGAATTATTATCAATCTGAGAAAAAATGTCCAACCTCACATATGTAAACCCTTAACTGTGGACACAATTTCGCAGCTGGAACATGTGTCTCATTAAAACAAATTACTTATGGATTTTTCACTCGTCCTTGTTAAATGATGTGGTCCAGAGTAACGGGACGGACTGGAAGTAAGGTTATCGGATAATAACCATAATCTGATTTAAATAGTCATATTGCTGAAGTAAAATGTTGCAGAGGCCTTACCTTTTATTAAACTGTCTTCATGTAACAATACATGAAACCCGCAATAATATGATGCCTCTGAAAAACTTGTCTTGTTTGGATACAGGTCTGCATATAAGCTGCATTACCATGTATTCATCATAGTTTTATATTAACCGCAGTGTATGCCATGCACACCCTGTATCTACTACGAAAAGGTATGCTATGCATACCCTGATCCTTCTTCGAATAGGTACTCTGCTTACTAGGAAAAGGTATGCAATGCATACTATTTATCTGCTATGAAAAGGTATGATATGCATACTCTGCTTATAGAAAATACTACGAAAAGGTATGCAATGCATACCCTGTTTATACTACTGATTATATTAGGAAAAGGTATGCAATGCATACCAATTATCTGCTACGAAAAGGTATGCTATGCATACCATAGTTATACTATAGTGGAAAAGGTATGCAATGCATACCCTGCTTATACTAGGAAAAGGTATGCAATGCATACCCTGCTTATACTAGGAAAAGGTATGTAATGCATACCATGTATCTGCTACGAAAAGGTATGCTATGCATACTCTACTTACACTACGAAAAGGTATGCATTGCATACCATGTATTTACTACGAAAAGTATGCAATGCATACCCTACTTAAACTACGAAAAGGGATGCAATTCATACATCGTATCTACCAGGAAAAGACCTGCTATGCATACCCTGTTTATACTACGAACAGGTACCTCGATCTACAGTGTATGCCGTGCATACAATGTACCTACTATAACTATTTACGCCATTTTATTTGAACGCTAGGACTAAACATTTGTATAGGACACTACTCACTGACCTATCGTTAACATTGTCTTAATACATAATAACTTAATTCTGCTATTTATTATTTCTTAAACTGCAGTTATAAACAGAATACAATTCTTGAATCTATACATTTTATTAGTTTTGATTTATATATAACATGTTACACAATATACAAGTCATGGCATCATAACATACTAGTAACTATTAATTTTATCAGACATTAAAGTCTAATGACATTATTAAGGAAATGGGGGCAAGGGACAGTAAATTTGAACTTTCTACAAAGCTGCGTCCATACCAGTGAGAAAATCATAAACATAAAGGCTAAGATGACCCTAGGTCACTCACCTGAGAAACACACCATAACAGTATAAACATGTTTGACCTAGTGATTTCATTGAAACAAATATTCTGACAATTTTCATTAAAATTGGACCAAACATCTTGAGGGTAAACAGGTATTTTCTCTGATTTGACATAGTGACCCCACATGACCCAGATTCATGTTTGTCCAAGATTTCATAAAAACAAATATTCTGACAAAAAGTTTCAGACAGAATTGAGCAAAAAAGTGACCTCTAGAGTGTATAAAAACTTCCTTTGATTTGACCTAGTAACCTAGTTTTTTGCCCCACGTGACCCACATTCGAAATCTACCAAGACTTTAAACATCAATATAAACATGTTGACCAAATTTCATGAAGATATGGTCATAAACGTGACCTCTAAAGTGTTATCAAGCTTTTCCTTTGATCTGACTGGATGACCTAGTTTTTGATCCAACATGATCCAGATTCAAACCTGACCTAGAAGTCATCAAGACAAGCATTGTGATCAAATTTCATGAAGATCCGGTGTTCTTTGATTTGACCTTGCGACCTAGTTTTTGACCACATATTACCCATATTGAAACTTGACCTAGATTTCATCAAGGCAGCCATTCCGACTAAATTTTATGAATATCCAGTGTAAAATGCAGCCCCTATTGCGTACAAAAGGTTTTTCTTTGATTGACCAGGTAGCCTAGTTTTTGACCCCAGATAACCCATATTCTAAGCTGACTTAGATTGCATCAAGACAAATATTCTGATCAAATTTCATGAAGATCGGGTGAAAAATGCAGTCCATGTTGCTTACACAAGGTTTTTCTTTGATTTGACTTAGTGACCTAGCTTTTCCCCCAAGGTGACCTATATTCAAACTTGACCTAGATTTGATCAAGATAATTATTTTGACCAAATTTCATGAACCCCAATTGAGCAAGAGCTGTCACTAATGGTGACAAATGACCCCGCAGCACCTTGACCTTTAACCCCAAAGTCAGTAGGGGTGGTGTACTCAATAAGTACCATCAGCATGTGAAGTTTGAAGGTCCTGGGTGCAGTGGTTCGCGAGTAAAGTGCCTTCATGCAAAAAGTTAACGTTGGCCCCTGTGACCTTGACCTTTGACCTGATGACCCCAAAGTCAGTAGGAGTGAAGTACTTAATAAGTACTATCAGCATGGTAAGTTTGAAGGTCCTGGGTGCAGTGGTTCGCGAGTAAAGTGCCTTCATGCAAAAAGTTAACGTTGGCCCCTGTGACCTTGACCTTTGACCTGGTGACCCCAAAGTCAGTAGAGATGGTGTACTTAATAAGTACTATTTGCATGTGAAGTTTGAAGGTCCTGTGTGCAGTGGTTCGCGAGTAAAGAGCCTTCAAGCAAAAAGTTAACGTTGGCCCCTGTGACCTTGACCTTTGACCTGGTGACCTCAAAGTCAGTAGGGGTGGTGTACTCAATAAGTACTATCAGCATGTGAGGTTTGAAGGTCCTGGGTGCAGTGGTTCGCGGGTAAAGTGCCTTCATGCAAAAAGTTAACGTAGGCCCCTGTGACCTTGACCTTTGACCTGGTAACCCCAAAGGCAGTAGGGGTAGTGTACCCAGTAAGTACTATCAGCATGTAAAGTTGTGAAGGTCCTGGGTGCAGTGGTTCGCGAGTGAAGTGCCTTCATGCAAAAAGTTAACGTTGTGACGAACGAACTAACGAACGAACGGACGGACAGTTGAAAACTAATATGCCTAAAAATACAGCCACTATCGCATACACAACGTTTTTCTTTGATTTGTCCTAGCGACCTAGTTTTTTACCCCAAGATAGCCCATGTTCGAACTTGACCAAGATTTCATCAAGGCTATCATTCTGATTAAATTTAATGAATATCCAGTAAAATGCAGCCCCTATTACGTACTAAAGGTTTTTCTTTGATTTGACCAGGTGACATAGTGTTTTTTAACCCAGATGACCAATATTTGAACATGACCTAGACTGCATACGCTCAAACATTCTGGTCAAATTTCATGAAGGTCCTTTGTAAAATGGAGTCCCCATTGCCCTTGTATCATATGATGTGGGTGGTGATGTGGTACAAAAATTTAAAGTTTGAATCAAATCAGTTTTGTTTAAAAATAGATAGAGTGAAAGTTCATAGGAACTATAACCTGAAATGTTTAGTAAAAGGGGGGATAACTCATAAAAAACAGGTGTGACAGCTACGCTCATTGTGTCAAATGATGTAGGCGATGATGATAAACAATTTTTAAAATGCATCAAAATTAACATAAATTTCTAAGTAAAAAGGAACATAGTTCATGAAAATCATGCCAGAGTTATGGACCTTGTGTCATATGATGTAGGTGATTTTGTGGAAGTCCGAATCAAATCGATTCAGTGACTGAGATAAAATTAAAGTGCCTGAAATTCTAAGTAAAAAGGGGTATAATTCATGAAAATTAATATTGGTGCATGAGTTATGACCCTTGTACCATATGATGTGGGTGGTGATAAGGAATAACTATTTTAAGTTTGAAGCAAATCCATCAAGTAATAACAAAGATAAACAGAAAGTGTAAACAACTTTAACCAAGGCGAGGACGCGGAAAAAACGCCGGCGCCGGGTCGAATAGGATAGCAGTCGAGCTAAAACTGATATACACACTCAACTTCCAACGTCGATCGCCTGAAGGCTTTCCGGGTATTATTTAAATGTTCATGTCATTCAATTAAAAGAGCACATTTACAGTTAAACGAATGTGGAAGGAAAGTTTCAGTACATTCAATAAGGTAGCAGATGGCGGTTTTTTCTAGTACTTCGGACTTCCGAGCGATGTGGCCAAGTCAGACGGCTTCCGATATCTTACGAGATGCAGACCTGAAAATAAAAAAGATACCGGTTTACATCTTACTTGAAGAAGAAATAAAATACATAGTAAACTTCATACAAAGCATAGATTTTTAAATCCACAAGCCACCTGAAAGATAATTTCAGCCCGCGAAAATACATGACATTTCAGCCCAAATTAGCAATATCTCCAACTGGCCTTAAAATGTTAGGGGAAATGATAGAGCCAAATGGCCACTTGCATTCTGTACTCAGTTTCAAGTATTACTTGCAGAGCTGGACAAAAATACCTGTCTACCGATTACTTTTTTCACTATTTTCAACTCTGTGAGGCCTATATGACATTTGACAGTTCACGAGACGCTCAATGCTGATAGTGGTACATATGCATTTCAAGCAGTTATATGAAAATGATGCCATCAAGCTTACATTCGTATCTGCCAGAATTTCTGCAACATACCATTCTTAAACTTGTTAATCACAAACTCACATCAACAAATATTTCAAACATCAAAACAGCCTTCACTTCAAGGTTTTATCTCTAATGACAGATTTTGACCCTGGCCAATTCGAATCTGTGGCTGGAAACTACCAACTGCTACCTTAAGGACCAAGGCATGCATCTCCATGGACTGTCTGGCACCTGATTCTAAGAAAATGATCTATGACAAATAAAATCTTACCAATATTTAAACAATGCTTTGTTCTTCTTGCAAATTGCACATGTCCAAACAATGTCTACAATATTGTGGATTTGGCCCCATTTTACACACATATTTCTTACTGCATCTATCTTTCTGACATTAAAAAAAGACTTACCTACTATTACATGATGGCCATAAATGTACTGTATTAGCATTGTGCACAGCCCTGCATACTTGAGGAACAGAATTAAAAGCAGCACAGCTTACTTACCCAAGACTAACTGTACTTCAAGTCCGCAAGCTCAGGAAAAGCCGCCCCTGTTTACAAGTACTTTTTCATATTACCTTACATACAGTAAGTATAAAATAGCTTTAAATAAATATTTTACAATGCACTTTTGTTGTTGTTGTTGTTGTTGTTGTTGCCAAACTTACCTATTTTAACGAATTCGAGCAATCTCCCAGTACATCTCCGAGAAACCGTATCTTCTCTTAATTAAAAACAAATATCTGCAAATGTTCCCTCACTCCAGGACCTTAAATGCACCCAAGATGTATCCACTCTCTACACTTTTCTTCTGTCGTCATGTCCTGACACCGATAAAGCCACAATAGAAATTTGTAAGAACTAAAATCATACCTGCCACTCGAGAAATATCTTCGAAAGAAATATCACCACAAAATCCAGTTCCGAGCCTTGTGAAACAGCCATGTATTTACAAAATGCCAAAAAGTTGCACCTATATTTCCTTTAAATAGTCCTTCTTCCTTTAAATTTGATATAAACTACAAAAGAAATGTGTTTCCCGCTAGAAATTTTAAGAAAACCCTACACTACAAACAAAAATAAGATTTACTTACCCGGTAAAATCAGAGTTACCTCCCCTTAACTTCTACCATATCAAACAACATCTGTCTATGTTATGAATCCATTCAGCTCGGATTTTTAAATAACACATACTGGAGAGCTTGAACAACACAAAAGAAAGCATGAAATAGTACTTACAAAAATTGACAAATGTCTTAAGGACCAAGACATGCATCTCCATGGACTGTCTGGCACCTGATTCTAAGAAAATGATCTATGACAAATAAAATCTTACCAATATTTAAACAATGCTTTGTTCTTCTTGCAAATTGCACATGTCCAAACAATGTCTACAATATTGTGGATTTGGCCCCATTTTACACACATATTTCTTACTGCATCTATCTTTCTGACATTAAAAAAAGACTTACCTACTATTACATGATGGCCATAAATGTACTGTATTAGCATTGTGCACAGCCCTGCATACTTGAGGAACAGAATTAAAAGCAGCACAGCTTACTTACCCAAGACTAACTGTACTTCAAATCCGCAAGCTCAGGAAAAGCCGCCCCTGTTTACAAGTACTTTTTCATATTACCTTACATACAGTAAGTATAAAATAGCTTTAAATAAATATTTTACAATGCACTTGTTGTTGTTGTTGTTGTTGTTGTTGCCAAACTTACCTATTTTAACGAATTCGAGCAATCTCCCAGTACATCTCCGAGAAACCGTATCTTCTCTTAATTAAAAACAAATATCTGCAAATGTTCCCTCACTCCAGGACCTTAAATGCACCCAAGATGTATCCACTCTCTACACTTTTCTTCTGTCGTCATGTCCTGACACCGATAAAGCCACAATAGAAATTTCTAAGAACTGAAATCATACCTGCCACTCGAGAAATATCTTCGAAAGAAATATCACCACAAAATCCAGTTCCGAGCCTTGTGAAACAGCCATGTATTTACAAAATGCCAAAAAGTTGCACATATACTTCCTTTAAATAGTCCTTCTTCCTTTAAATTTGATATAAACTACTAAAGAAATGTGTTTCCCGCTAGAAATTTTAAGAAAACCCTACACTACAAACAAAAATAAGATTTACTTACCCGGTAAAATCAGAGTTACCTCCCCTTAACTTCTACCATATCAAACAACATCTGTCTATGTTATGAATCCATTCAGCTCGGATTTTTAAATAACACATACTGGAGAGCTTGAACAACACAAAAGAAAGCATGAAATAGTACTTACAAAAATTCACAAATGTCTTAAGGTAGCAGATGGCGGTTTTTTTCTAGTACTTCGGACTTCCGAGCGATGTGGCCAAGTCAGACGGCTTCCGATATCTTACGAGATGCAGACCTGAAAATAAAAAGATACCGGTTTACATCTTACTTGAAGAAGAAATAAAATACATAGTAAACTTCATACAAAGCATAGATTTTTAAATCCACAAGCCACCTGAAAGATAATTTCAGCCCGCGAAAATACATGACATTTCAGCCCAAATTAGCAATATCTCCAACTGGGCCCTTAAAATGTTAGGGGAAATGATAGAGCCAAATGGCCACTTGCATTCTGTACTCAGTTTCAAGTATTACTTGCAGAGCTGGACAAAAATACCTGTCTACCGATTACTTTTTTCACTATTTTCAACTCTGTGAGGCCTATATGACATTTGACAGTTCACGAGACGCTCAATGCTGATAGTGGTACATATGCATTTCAAGCAGTTATATGAAAATGATGCCATCAAGCTTACATTCGTATCTGCCAGAATTTCTGCAACATACCATTCTTAAACTTGTTAATCACAAACTCACATCAACAAATATTTCAAACATCAAAACAGCCTTCACTTCAAGGTTTTATCTCTAATGACAGATTTTGACCCTGGCCAATTCGAATCTGTGGCTGGAAACTACCAACTGCTACCTAATGAATACTGAACTACCCGCTTACATGAAAAAGTTTGACATAGAAAATATCTGTTAATTCATTTGGATATCGGCATAGCGCTTTCTGACAAGAATAATTCTAGAATTGATCGATATGCATGAATAGAAAATACATGTATATATATAAAACAAATGCGTCCTCCATAATCCATGTCGACTCATTTTCAGCCCTTAGATCATCACGAGTTACTAACCACCAAAAAGAAAGGGTCATCTACTGACCACGAGGAATTATCCTATAAAGTTTGTGAATGTATTCAAAAGCGTTACTGAGCTGAAACTGTTTTCAGTGTAAAAGTTATTGTGGTCTTGACCTTGGACATATTAACTCAAGAATGAATAATGGTCGTTAACTGACCCCCGGCAGTCAACGTAAAATGTTTGAAGATGTCGAAGGGTTCATACGTTTCCGAACGGAAACCGATCTCAGTTTCGCGTTCACTATGACCTTGACCTTTGGACCTACTGATCCCCCCTCCAAAAAAAGGATTCATCATCTGCACATATACAATTATCATGTGAAGTTTGACAACTGTTGGCCAAAGTGTGCGTTAGTTACTGAGCGGAAACCAAGTCCATTCTCAATGTCAGTGTGACCTTGAAACTTAAACAATAGACCTATTAAGGGTTATTATTCTATGAAGTTTTACCGTACATCGTTTTGATTTGACCTAGTGATCTTGTTTTTTTTACCGAAGTTAACATGTATCCAGCATTTAAGGATGTACGAGCGAATTTTTTCTAACGTTAAGAATTTTTTCATACCCTGTGAGCTTGAAGAACATGAGTTTCTAAGACAAACAAGAGCCGAAAAAAAACATAGGTCACCGAACTTGTTTTAATTTTATAGGGTATTTTCTTCACCCACTGTTTACGCATTTCTGAAATTTTGTAAAATTGAAAAAATGTTGGTACTTTATAATATCCTATTTAATCTTACAGGGATTTCAGGTCTTACAGGTTAATATGAATATATGGTGATGTCAGTATTATATAAGCATATATGTCACTAACAAATCTTTTTAATTTTTACATGTTGACATAATTACCCTACCCACTTTATTTTCAATGGAAAAACGTATTTAGATCTACAAAAAAATTCTGACGTTAAGATTTTCAAAATATTTTGCAGCATTAATGACACACACAAAAATGCTTCAAAATGGAAAGAACAAAAGTTGGGGTCACCGTGCATCTAAGAGATTTATTAAGAAAAAAACTATTAAAAAGTGGTGAATTTTGGTATTTTTTGTTCTTTTTGTTTTAATTTATATTTTCTAGATAATATAAAGTGCTATCTTGAAAACTTTTATTTTATTTATAGCTTAACATTATATGTATCAGTCAGAAAAAATATCAAAACCAAACTTTTTCAAACAATTTTCAAAATGCTCTTACGCAGTCACCGAGAAGATTATTGTCTTTGTAATAAAAAGACCTGATCGTCCCTAATCCCCTAATAAAAAGGAGTTGATAAGCAACAAACTTGCAAATTGGTAATAAACAACTATCGAAAAGCGCTTTAATATGGCTGTTTCAAGGCTCCGCAAACAATTTACTCAAATGTTGCATTATATAAATTCTTTATAACATATTTATGGTTAAAACTTAAACTAAGGGGTATAAGTATAATTAAACGAATCTTTAAAATACGAGACAGTGATTTAGAAAGAAATATATATAGTTGCAACGTGCATCATGTCTTAATTTTTTTATTTATTAACATGATACGTCAGCATCTTTCTCTGTAACATTTATTTTGCGGAAAGCTTGTAATTCCCAAAAACTATGGTTCGCCTTAATATAACTGAAATTATTCCCGCACTGTTATTATCACTTAATACTATGTTGTAACAATCATATTTTCTGTATCATCGGCAGCTAAACTTCGGGCGAGTTCGTGCGTTTCCGCACGCGTCCGGAAATACCACGGACACGGCAAATAAAGAAATAATACAAAAATCACCAACTTTTAAACGTCTAGGGAAGCAAGAAGACATTAAAATAATTTCAAAATAAAAACATATATAAAAAGTTTATTGTCTGTAGAATACTTCAATAGGATAATAAATATTCTCAAGATATGAATAAAGTGGCTACAGGGAAAAGAATAAGATACGTATCACAGGTTTTTGCTTATTTTATTCAGTAACTATATGCCGTAAACAGAGACTGATAGTGATGTTTTTTAATCGCCAAGGGAAGCATTAATTTTTCATTTTAGATAAATATTTTTTGTATCTTTGTAAAGAGAAAAGAATGACGAACACTTCAATAGGATAATAAATATTGTGTGTTCATTCTAATTAAAACAATATTTGTTCAAACTTTTTTTCCTTCTTTGTTTCTATTGGAAAATATCAACCAGATAAAAATCGATATCGCACTGCCAGGTGATTTCAAGGGGGATAATTTTACCGATAAGACGACAAATTTTACCTAATTGTTGATCATGCCTGA
Source organism: Mercenaria mercenaria (assembly GCF_021730395.1). Lineage (NCBI taxonomy): Eukaryota > Metazoa > Mollusca > Bivalvia > Venerida > Veneridae > Mercenaria > Mercenaria mercenaria. The sequence goes on along the minus strand of NW_026460161.1, from coordinate 52,221 downwards.
TCTACTTTAATAGATATTTGAAATTACCTACCCCTACCCCATTGTAAATCTTACGTCAATTTTAGACAAATGCCAGCCAAAAATAAGGGTGAAAAATTTATTTTCGCAAAAAGCATAATATATTTGGTTAAATGGTACATTATTAACCATATTTTAATTATTTAGCATTAATTTTTGGCAAAACTTCTGTTAGAAAGCAATATTCGACGAAACATTTCTTCAAAATGGCGGATACCCTTAAAAAAGCTCGTACATCCTTAAGTCAGACAAACATTACCATAAAGTCTCATGAAGATCCGATTGAAAATGATGCCTTTTTTGAGTGGACACAAGATCTTTCTATTTTCTAAGGGCAGTTCCAGAATAAATTATATGGGGATCGGAAGGCACTTTTTGAAAAACCCTACCACCCATATTTTTTTATTTTCCTCCACTACCCATAAATAATTATGAATTTTCCACTAACTCCCACCACCTATAATTATTAAATGTACAAAAATCGAAACATGGAGAGGTCTATTGTTATAACCGATGGCGGTAGTATTTACCGTTTTCCCTTTCTATATCTCAAAAACGTTGAAGAGTCACCAAAATGCTTCATTCCGCTTCGAAACTTCGCAAATAGAATAGAAAAATGTTTATACCCCACCAACCTGATTTATTATAACCTCACTCGTAAAACATGTTCGTTTACCGGTGAAACAATCGTAATTACATGCCTGTTAGTGTATAAAGGTTAACATCCTTTCTTTTTGAAAGTTGAACTCATAAATATAATATTAAGAACTCTATGGCGTACCGTTAGGGTCGAAAATGCCGATTTAGCTTTAAGACAATTCGGAATTAGTATGACCCTGAATTAAGATAAATCTATTTAGCTTTAAGACAATTCGAATTAGTATGACCCAGGGTCATACTAATTGGAATTTGTCCGACCCAGGGTCGTACTAATTCGAATTGTCTTAAAGCTAAATAGATTTATCTTAATTCAGGGTCATACTATTTCGGAATTAGCTTAAAGCTAATTGGAATATGTCTGACCCAGGGTCATACTAATTGGAGTATGTCCGACCCAGGGTCGTACTAATTCGAATTGTCTTAAAGCTAAATAGATTTATCTTAATTCAGGGTCATACTATTTCGGAATTAGCTTAAAGCTAATTGGAATATGTCCGACCCAGGGTCATACTAATTGGAATATGTCCGACCCAGGGTCGTACTAATTCGAATTGTCTTAAAGCTAAATGGATTTATCTTAATTCAGGGTCATACTAATTCCGAATTGTCTTAAAGCTAATTGGAATATGTCTGACCCAGGGTCATACTAATTGGAATATGTCCGACCCAGGGTCGTACTAATTCGAATTGTCTTAAAGCTAAATAGATTTATCTTAATTCAGGGTCATACTAATTCCGAACTGTCTTAAAGCTAATTGGAATATGTCTGAACCAGGGTCATACTAATTGGAATATGTCTGACCCAGGGTCGTACTAATTCGAATTGTCTTAAAGCTAAATAGATTTATCTTAATTCAGGGTCATACTAATTCCTAATTGTCTTAAAGCTAATTGGAATATGTCTGACCCAGGGTCATACTAATTGGAATATGTCTGACCCAGGGTCATACTAATTCGAATTGTCTTAAAGCTAAATGGATTTATCTTAATTCAGGGTCGTACTAATTCGATTTAATATGATACTATATAGAATATGTCTGACCCAGGGTCGTACTAAATATAATTAGCTTAAAGCTAATTCACAACCAGGGTCATACTATATAGAATATGTCCGACCCTGGGTCATACTAATTGGAATATGTCCGACCCTGGGTCGTACTAAATCGAATTGTCTTAAAGCTAAATGAATTAGCTTAAAGCTAAATGATTCTTATCAATTAGTACGACCCTGACGCTAAATATAGTAACTAAGATGTGGCCAATCAAAATACCTGTTACATACTCAGCACTCGTCAAGCAAGTTGCTCGCATCTAAACTCTCTTTATCCAGTACAGCGATTGTCTTTTCCAAGTACTCATGCAATTAAACCTGTCAGTTTGGCAGAACATCGCAGAATTCACTAAACCACTTATTTACATCAATTTTGTAACCGTTAATGCGTTATTTGTAGAAGAGAAAAAATGACTCCGGGTATCAAGCGACAGTTAGACTCAGATAAATAGCTAAGATACTGCCTGTTTATATGTCTTTCCAAGACAGATTGTAGATTTTTGAGTAAAAAAAAAACAAAAAACAAAAACTGCTGAAGCCTTTGGTGAAGTTTATGTATCTTTTAACCTAGGTCCCTATTTCTAAAAAAAAAAAGAAAAAAAAAAGACAACAAAAATGAAAAGTATAGAAAAATTTCATTTGTAATGTCATATTGATTATCGATTGATATAACTTTTGATCTTTGTTTTACATTTTGCTTTAACATACTCGTGAGGACAAATCCTGTTTTGTTGAAAATAAAAAAAAAAACGAAATTTGTTTAGTGATTTGGTAGATAAATTGACCCTTTGGGACATAGATGATTAAACATTTATACCGTGTCTGTTAGCTGTGATTCCTAATGGGCAGTTTGCCGTAGTTCCAAATGGCCATTTATCAAATTAGATTGCTAAACGTTTATACAAGACAAAGTTTAATGGATTCCTAACAATTTCATACTTGGATGGCATTAAAATTTTCGGTTTTCCAAGACCAGGATTAAGTCGGGTTTTTAATTTTTTATGCGTTTCTTGTTGCAACATCCATTCGATATAACTTCAATTTAACTTCTACATTAGTTTATACACACGTAAATATAAACTTTGTATATTTTAAAACTATCTATTTTTAATTTAATAATATTTATTGTTAATATCAATTACAATGGGAATAATTTAGTAACATTTTCCAATAGATTCGGCCACGAGTTATATTAAAATTAGCTAACGGTCCTCTCCACAAAATGACATTAAAACGGAATATTGTAAACAAAGTCCATAAATATCATTTTAGTTTGGAAACTATACGTTGTACAGGCAATATTTTATTTATCGTTATGGCGTAGATCTGTATGCCAATATTACGAAAATTATTTTGCGAAAACAACCCCTTTTTGCGAGCAGTAAACAATTGGATGTACATTAATTAAAGGACTCGAACTTTACGTCGTTAGACATGTGACTGGAAATTTGAGTGGTCTAAGAGTTTTGTCATTCCACTAATTGCTCCTTTCACTGGTTACGAAAGTTCTAAGTTACGAGATACCTATGTAGTGAGAGAGATCGTTAAGTTATACACACAGAATCTGCCTTACTCTATTAGCTCTAATATCGAATGCATCCGTGCAAACATTGGTTGCAATTAGATCACCAAAATAGCGTGCAGCATTATCATTTACAAAAAGGAAGTTACAATTGGTGCTTTTCAAAATCCAAATTCATTAAAACGCAATTTAGGGGCTAGGGGTTTAAGTTGCATACCTGTAGTACTTTGCGTATCATGCGCAACCCCTAAATATTTGGCTACATGATTGCTATTTCTGTGTTGCGTTTGCTTCGGGAAATGGTTGAAATGCACGTGTATGATATGCGCGTGTCTGTATAAAGTAGTGGTCGAAATGCACTTTTCTGTATGCAGTAGTGATCGTTACGCACGTGTCCGTATGCAGTAGAGGTTAAAATGCACGTGTCCGTATGCAGCAGTGGTTGAAATGGACGTGTCCGTTGGCATAGTGGTTGAAATGCACGCGTTCGTATGCAGTTTTGTTTTCTGAAACCGTTGATATTGTGTTGCGATTTGCTATTCTAGTACTTTGGAGTACAGTACAGTGGCTAACAAAATATAATGCTGACCGTTTACATAACGATGTCGTAAATATAATATAGCACCAGTATTAGGCAGGTACTTCTATTCAAAGCAGGCAAGTTCGAACTTTCAGACTTGTAGAATTTTCAAATCAGTTCAACTGTAGCAACAGTTGGTAACTCAGTGAACCATATAGCGGCCATATAATACGGAAAATCTTTCATTATATCTGCCATACCTATCATAGGAAACATTCCTTTACTATTTTAAAATAACTGAGTAAAAATAAGACCTGACATTTAATATGCGTCACCGTGGCAACGGCTGATGAAACTGGTCAAATTGACAAATGCTGCTTTTTAAAAACTGATTCTAGCATAAAACTGCTGTTCTTGTCACATTTAGGGGGTGTTTTAACAGGAGAGAAAACGTGTGTTAACAGAGAGATTCTCGCGCTCGCGTGCTGTTATAACACCTTTTTATATATGCGAGTTCCGTGGCAAAGCGTAAACGTCATTCGGCCCCAAAACGGATAATTCAAAACAAAATGACGTCAACGTAAAAAACAACTCAGACATTCCCGCGCATTACATGGAAATTTAATGGCGTTGAGGTAGGATGTATTTATTTATTAGTATTTTTCCGCGTTTTATGCTAGAATAGCGTTAGCGCATGTTCATTTCGTGTTATAACGTCTGCAGAATCCCTCGGGATACGTTGGTACCCTCGCCCTACGGGCTCGGGTACCAACGAATCCCTCGGGATTCTGCAGACGTTATAACACGAAAAAACATGCGTTATCCCTACATTTTAAACTAAAACGACTGAATACTTTTCAGTAAAACTTGACACACGATAGGCCTATAAGTACATCAGTTCCCATCGCATTGATTTATGATGATGAAGATTACTGTCTAAATGACCTAAATTTGGGGCGAACATGCAGAATCACATAGTTGACACGTCCGTACTTATTATTTTGTTTTTTTTTAAAATGATTTCTTCATAAAGTAGACATTAATTTTATAGCGCCATTTGGTGTTACGCCAAAATCTCAGCTGAAACGTCATTTGTTAGAATTGTTTCCCAGTCCATTTGTCTTTTCTTTCACATTTGATGAATATAAATCGGTCACTTTAAAATTAAAAATATTTATTTCAGGGGACGCACGCTTCAGTTAATTGGATTAGTCGTATTCTTGTCGAGGGATGATGTAAAAAGATCACTTCCAGACTAAGATCATTTTACTTGAAATAGTGATCGCTTAATAATCGAATATTATTCGCATGCCATAATAATAGTAGACTACCACAAGACTGATAATAAATATATTTCTGCATTTTTCACCTTTTTTTTGACGAACCCAATTTCATAGAGACAAAAGCCAGTCTATTCTACAGATTTTCACAGAGGAATGATGTTAAAGTTATCATATTGGCCATAGGATATAGACTGTCTCAGTTCGTTACATTCAATTATAAAAATGTAAAAAACATATGTCATAGTCTAGGAGCTAGTCCATAATCATATTACAGTATCCACAAAAAAGCGAACGCTTTGCCGGAAATGCACACATATCAAATAAACTCTCTTTAAAGTTGAAAAATAGAAGATATTACATGAGTGTCTTTACATATTGAATTTATTAAACGAGTTGAATAAAATTATATAATGCGATGCTCTGCCGAGCATTTTATCAATTTTATTCAACAAGTTTAATAAATTCAATGTGGAAAGTCACAAATGTAATATTCTTTTTATCACATGATAATTTTTCCTGCCGAGCATCAAAAATTCTTCTTTCTTTAGCTATCAAAACAAGTCAATTTGACCAACGTCTCCTATACTTTAAACGACGTCGACGTCAAAGGTTTATTACACTAGTGTATTATCATTTTTATGTAATGGCTTTATTACATTCCCGCGACGTCAATCATGTGATAATAACGAATATCCAACAGTTACAGCCAAAACAGCACATCATAAGTTTGAAATTCCAGTTTTTGTTCAGTAATAAGGGCTTGTAAAAGTTACTAAATTACCTTCAATACTATATTTGTCCCGAATCACCCTTTAATTAATTAGAAAACTTAATTTGTATTGTTATAGCTTTTGAAAATGTCGATAGCCGCTTGACCCAAGATTCGAGTCCAACTGAGGTCACGATCGAGCCTAATCATAATTCACCAGTACTGGTCTTTCCAGGGAGAGGACTCAAGAGTGTACGATCAATACTTCTACTACTACTACTACTACTACTACCACTACTCTGCTACTGCTGCTGCTGCTGCTGCTGCTGGTACTACTACTACTGCTACTTCTACTACTATTACTACTGCTGCTGCTGTTATTACTACTACTACTACTGCTACTTTTACTACTACAGCTGCTACTGTTACTGCTACTGCTAGTACTACTGCTACTGCTTCTGCTACTACACTGCTACTGCTGCTGTTTCTACTTCTACTACTTCTACTGCTACCGCTGTTACTACTCTGCTACTGCTGCTACTGCTTCTGCTACTACTACTACTACTATTACTACTGCTGCTGCTGCTACTACTGCTACTGCTGCCGCTGCTGCTGCTACTACTACTGCTACTACTCTGCTGCTGCTGCTGCTACTACTACTGCTACTACTACTGCTAATACTCTGCTGCTGCTACTGCTACTACAGGTACTACTTCTGCTACTACTCTGCTCCTGCTGCTGCTACTACTACTGCTACTACTCTGTTGTTGCTGCTGCTGCTGCTGCAGCTGCTACTACTGCTACTACTACCACTGGTACTTCTCTTCTGCTACTGTTGCTACTACTACTGCTACTACAACAGCTAGTACTGCTACTGCTGCTGCTGCTGCTGCTACTGCTACTACTGTTACTACTACTGCTACTGCTACTACTGCTACTACTACTCTGCTGCTGCTGCTACTACTACTGCTACTACTACTGCTGCTACTACTACTACAACTGCTAGTACTGCTACTGCTGCTGCTACTACTGTTACTACTACTGCTACTACTCTGCTGCTGCTGCTACTACTACTCCGCTGCTGCTGCTGCTGCTGCTACTACTGCATCTACTACTGCTACTGCTACTGCTACTGCTGCTGCTGCTACTGCTACTGCTGCTGCTGCTGCTACTACTACTGCTACTACTACTGCTAATACTCTGCTGCTGCTACTGCTACTACAGTTACTACTACTGCTACTACTCTGCTGCTGCTGCTGCTGCTACTACTACTGCTACTAGTCTGTTGTTGCTGCTGCGGCTGCTACTACTGCTACTACTACTGCTACTACTACCACTGGTACTTTTTTTCTGATACTGCTGCTACTACTACTACTGCTAGTACTGCTACTGCTGCTGCTGCTTCTGCTGCTGCTACTGCTACTACTGTTACTACTACTACTACTGCTCTGCTGCTGCTGCTGCTACTACTACTGCTACTACTGTGCTACTGTTGCTACTACTACTGCTACTACAACTGCTAGTACTGCTACTGCTTCTGCTACTACTGTTACTACTACTGCTACTACTCTGCTGCTGCTGCTGCTGCTGCTACTACTACTGCTACTACTCTGCTGCTGCTACTACTGCTACTACTGTTACTACTACTGCTACTACTCTGCTGCTACTACTACTGCTAATACTCTGCTGCTGCTGCTACTACTACTGCTACTACTCTGCTACTGCTGCTGCTGCTGCTGCTACTGCTACTGCTACCGCTTCTACACTACTACTACTACTACTGCTACTGCTGCTGCTGCTGCTGCTACTGCTATTATTACTACTGCTACTACTTCTGCTACTGCTGCAACTACTACTATATACAAAATGGTTACTGTCAAATGCTAAATTTTATACAAACTAATTCTTATAGTCAAATGATAAATGGTAATTCTCAAATTATTGAGCTTTATACATATATGATCAGTTTTTTTTTCTACTAATGAATGTCACTTTACTCCTTTGAAAAAAATCTACCTGACTGATTTGAAGCAGTAATATGTTGCACCTATTATGGGGACATGGAACCGTAACTTTTTGCTGTAGAATGCTTACTAAAATATCACATAGAGCGATGAACAATGAGTATATACTATATAAAGAATGCATTCATCCACTGATATTGTCAGCTATTTACTCAGCAATAAGCATTTAGCGTTTATTGTTTCAACAGTTAGCATTTACCATTGACAATTACCGTTTGACAGCCAATATATGATTCAAGCATGTGGTAAAAAGCATTTTTCAGTAACGATTTTCCAATTAGAAAGGCGCATCGGCCTTCCACAGGCACATGTATATAGCATTTGGTATGTTGCATTATGAAAGGCCAATGTACCATGGTAATGGCCAGTTGATAAATGCTCAATAACCAATGATAAATTCAACTACTTAATCCGAAATGGCATTTTTTAACGCTAAATGCCAAATACTTAATGCTCAATATTACATACATTGCATTTATTATTACATATTTGTCATTTTTTTTGCATTACGTAATTAGATGTAGCATTAAAATATTTACTGTTTAGCATTTGGCAATTAGCATGGTGCATCGGCCTTTCATTGTAATATATGTCACTCGTTTTCGAAATATTCTTCATAAGGTATTTGGCAATTGACAATTAGCATGGCGCACTGGACTTCCATTACAAGATAAGCAACACTTCCGTAGATAGGTTATTGAGACACGGCTTTGGATAGGTTGAACAAATGTAGGAAACCCGTTAAATTCAAGGCATGAGCTGATTGGAAGAAAAGGTAATAATTAAGATAGAGTCAGATTCAAGCAATACAATGTTTTATGTGAAACTTGGAATATTAGTATTTTACAAGTGTTTGACTGAATGTCTGACTTTTCAATTTGGCCTTTGCTAGACGTCTAGTAATAACACTCTATGACGGGGTAGGGGTAAGGAAATGGGTGAGTGATGATACGGGAATCTAAGACACAAATAGTAAAAAAAATAAGAGGGGGGGGGTGGGGGCGGGGGAGCGGGGAGGGGGCTGGGCAGTAAATTTGTAGGGATGGAAAGGGAGAGTTAGGGAATATTGTCGGTAGTGATGATCATCGGATAATGAGTTACTATGGCCTTGATTGTATAATTCAAACAAAGAAATAGAACCCATGATCAATTAATAGGTATTCATTCGTTTTCTACTACTGCACGGTACAAAACACAGGAACGATGATAGGTTAATTGACTGCGGGCATATACAATTAATATATAATTGATAATACGAACAGGTTGAAGTCTCCCTTGTGCACGTCTTTATATGAACAAGCGTTATCAAAGTCGGTGGAATTTCGTATTACTCGCATGTCCATCAATTTATGACTGGTTGTCTTTCAACATATCAGGGTTCGATCCTTCGGTGGCAAGGCCGTTTCATGTCGCATTTATCAAACATTTCCCTATTACAAAAATATAACTTGTTGCAGCTTTTACTTAAACGAATCAGACCGGACTGGGCTGGGCTAGTAAAGCCTTCTTTTCTTCTTTTTTTGACAGGTCAATTGTCTTTTTTAAATGTATCGTGTATGAAAGTTATCGGCGACTACGTTATGATTTTTAAATTAAATTATTACGAGCAATCGAAATAAAATTTCGTGTGATCGAAATAAGACATCGTCAATTCAAAAAAGGATCCCGTGCGTTCGAGATAAGATATTGGTGCTCGAGATAAAATGTTGTAGTGTAGCTTAGACCTAAAACAACTCTAAGTACCGCGGCGAGTACCGCATCCAGGCCCAAACCTTTAAAAATCAAATCAATTACATTGAAAAACAAACATGCAGTTCAAAACAGTATGTAATTTCTAAACCCTTTCAATAGTCCACTCAGTGCATACTTTGGCACGCACGTACACACTTTATCTTATCTCAGGTTGTTATGACCCCTGAACATACCTAAGTTATTTTTTTCGTTATTTACTGTGTGGTGTTGCTACAAATAACGATGGGCAAGTTCTTGCGACAAATGTAACGTTAAAGGTGCGACATACAGCGGCAGATGATTTTGTGACATTTAACACTGCTGCGACATTAAGCGGTGTTGCGACATTGGACTGGGGACATTCGTATGCTATCGACAGAATTCTAGTTTTGTTTGTGCAGAAGCCCCTGCAAAAACAACGCAGTAACCCTCTTTAAAAGAACTCGCGATAATGGATAATGTCACGATGTTTCAACGGTAACTTAATTTTCTAACCGGTCTGTCATTCTCTATCAAATGCCTCACATTGAGCATGACCGTCAGGTGCGGGTTTCAAACCCGACATTCATTTTTTGCTTGTTTTTGCTAAATCTTTTTGTTCAGTCAAATATAAAAATTGATGCTAGTGGCCGTGCTCGGTTTTCGTTTTTCACTATATAAATACGAATGCTGAGTTCTAATCCTAGAGCCATCGTCTCACACATTACTGAAAAAAAATGTGGATACGGACTATTCTATATTTAAAGTTGCTTTTTAGAAATCAGTCTCAATATCTTAAATCATATAAATGAATTACTAGTAACAACTACGTGGTCATGTTGCAACAAGACCGGGGAGCTATATGCGGAACATTTTTCATATCACTCTCTCAGGAATGCAATATCTACATAATGTCATATTACAAATGACAAAATCTTCACCACAAAAAATTAAAACCTATGACAAAAATAACATAGATAAATTCAAATTGATAATTTCTATTTCCGTTAATTTTGCATTTATGAAATCATCAGTTTTTTCTTGTGGTAATTCATTCAATCAAGAAAGTTATTTACCACTGAAATATTGTTAATTGAATCATGAAACATATCTAGCACTATTACGTTATACTTTGTAAATACATTGTATAATGGAAATGTTTAGCAAAAGTATGTGGTTCAATGTAACTTTCTGTTTATCCAGTTCCGAATTTGACAAATCTGGCCTCGATATTCAATGGAAACTGTGGAATATCAAATGAAAAGTTTGCTTGACACCTCCTATTTATGTCTTGCGTTGCTTTTGATAAGTTTCATTAAAATCCAGATCAGTTAAAATTTTCGAAACTTTTGTGTTGATAATAAATTTTGTTTTTGGATACCAAGTAGTTTACTAACATACTGTATAAGAATATTGTTACTGCAATGTGTGTTGTTTTACAACAATTTCTCTATAAGCACATCAACATATTATGTTTTATCAATGAATAACAAATATAAAACCAGATTTTAGATTGACAAAAATGATGAAATGAAGTTTTTTTTCTTCAATTAAATTTCAAAAAGAATGAAAGGTGAGTATTACCACTATTTTTCTAAGACAATTTGTTCAAAAGATATTAAAGAAGTAAATAATGCATTTTTTCTTTTCTTTTCAGTGTATTATAACAAACGTTATGTTATTATTATTTATATTTTTATTGTATTTGTATTTCGTGCCATTTATTTGATCTTGCTTACGTAACATTTTTCCTTTTTTGCAATCAATAATAATAATCTTAAGTGATTGTTGCAGTGATTCAGGTATATGGTTATATATGCATTCTCAACAGATGGCATGTTCTAATCTCTGGCCTGGCCTGGCCCGGCCTGGCCTGGCCTGACCTGGCCCGATGAGCCCAATTTTCGACTGGGCCGGGCCAGGCCAGGCCAGGCCAGGCCAGATTTTATTGTACATAGAGAAATGAATGGCATGAAATCTAAATATACAATTACAATAGCAGGCAGTATTAACCTGCATTGTTTACTTGCTGCATGTCAAACAAAATGAGAAACCAGTCCCCTGGAGAATCATTAATTAGCCATCATTTATCTTATTTGAAATACAGATTTGCACTGAAGAAAATGGTGTAACTAAATGATAACTACCCATTTTTTTCTGTGATCAAATTATTTAAAGTCAACTTTAACACTTGGTTTTAAAACTAAGGGCTAATTTCATTGATAAGTTTACCTGCTGCAATATAACTGAATATTTGCACGCATCTCTTTGCGAATTGTAATTACAGGTTGTGTCCCTACTATCCTTAGCTGACCTTTTAACTGTTCAGTTGAACTTTTAATGTGTTTGGTTTAGTTAAGCTGATGTTCAATTTATGGAAGAGTAATAAAAATAATATTCATTATGGGACCTCTAACTCATTGTCAGGGTGTTGGCATTTCAGATTATTGATATTTGTCTTGCACAAAAAAAAAATAATGGTGCATTGTGTTTATGTTATTTCTAAGTGATATATTTAATGCTAAAAGATGCTCTTGAGCCTGTTTCACAAAACTTTGTAGGATTTTTTTTCCACATACTTAGATCAATATAAAAACAATCTTACAAAAATATTCAGTATATGTATAACCTAAACTACAAAATTTATATATCGCTTCCCCGCACCATACTATCCCAGATTCTAGAACGGAGGTAGCATTATTTTAGAAATTGAAAGTTGTTGTCCGTTAGTATTGACAGGTGCCACTCTTTATTTTACACCATATTTGTAACCTGAAAATATCTAAATTGACCAAAATAACATGCAAAGTTTACCAATGACACAGTGGCGTAGTGATAAGTTCTGCGACTTTCACACATGTTACCATGGGTTCGATTTCAATTCAGATTGTTTTCATTAAATCAATATAATGTCATTTTATTGATACTGGTTTTATTCTTACAACATGTTATGGTAATAACTTGTATGTAGAAGAATGTCAAATACTTGTGTATTTCTTTCAATAAATGAACAATAAATCATGATAAGTGACAATTTTCCTGCATTCTATTTAGTTTACAGAGGAAATTAAAAAAAAATGATAATGAAAATGGTCAAACAGGTCACGGTTTCGAACTTACAGTCCCGAGATTGGTAGCTGAACGTTTTGTCAGCACAACTTTATCTGCATGTACAACCTGGCAGTAAAGAAATGTTTATATTTTATTTGGTTTTCAATATTTATATTTTTATTTATGTTTGGGCACCAATTTTTTTACGGAAGCATATGGAATATTCTTGAGTGCTAGTTCAATAATTTCGGACAATACTAAATAATCCTCAATAGACAAAATAATAAACTTAGTTAGCTTATTCATATTGGGGGAAAACCAAGCCACCAGTCAAGAGTCAATTGAGGTGGAGATCCCCTGATAATAGTCATAACAATTAATCAGGCATCACCTTTAAATTAGACATAATAGTTATGTTAGCTACAGGCTTATTCCCAGGTGTATAATTTTACAGAGTGAGAGTTCAAAATGTATTTATATAATGTCTGAAATATCCAAACTTATTCCAAAAGTCAGATTTTAAAGATGCTATAAAAATCACTTTCACCTTTTACGAAATTGAAATCTATGGCCTGGCCTGGCCTGGCCTGGCCCGGCTTAGTCGAAAATTGGGCTCATCGGGCCAGGCCAGGCCAGGCCAGGCCGGGCCAGGCCAGGCCAGAGATTAGAACATGCCTCAACAGATACGTTATTTTGCCTAGGACAAGTGTCTGCAGCTGGAAATCAATTTTGATTTTGAAATTTCAGGCTTGTTGTCTCGTCAGCATGATGTCCCATTAAGAATCAGATAATGTGTATTTATGGCACTGGCCATCTGATAAGCTTGGAACCTGGTACATATGCGCACTAATGTTTAAAAGCAACTAATTAAGCCTCATAAGCGAATATTTAATCGATTGATCATTTACACCGTTTTGTGTACGCGTATCAAATACACCATTTACTATATCCCTCACACGATCAAGGAAACTTGAAAGCGACATTTTATGATAACTGTTTTCAAGATTTCAAAATTTTATTTCAACTGACCTATGGTGGCCTCTGGATATAGACGATTATGTACAGGAAAATGTAACACCTGATTTCATTGGTCAGTGAATTTGGTGCATTCTGGTATTTTGTCCGAGGGTCATACTAATTCAATTGTCTTAAAGCTAAATAATATGTCTTTAAGTTAATTCAATTTAGTACGACCCAGGGTCATACTAATTGGAATATGTCCGACCCTGGGTCGTACTAAAGATGGCGGCTGTAGTTGAGGGTCATACTAAATCGGAATTGTCTTAAAGCTTATTAGAATATGTCCGACCCAGGGTCATACTAATTGGAATATGTCCGACCCAGGGTCGTACAAAAGATGGCTGCTGTAATTGAGGGTCATACTAATTCGGAATTGTCTTAAAGCTAGTTGGAATATGTCCGACCCAGGGTCATACTAATTGTAAATATGTCCGACCCAGGGTCATACTAATTGGAATATGTCCGACCCAGGGTCGTACTAAAGATGGCTGCTGTAATTGAGGGTCATACTAATTCCGAATTGTCTTAAAGCTAATTGAAATATGTCCGACCCAGGGTCATACTAATTGGAATATGTCCGACCCAGGGTCGTACTAATTCGAATTGTCTTAAAGCTAAATAGATTTATCTTAATTCAGGGTCATACTAATTCCGAATTATCTTAAAGCTTATTGGAATATGTCTGACCCAGGGTCATACTAATTGGAATATGTCCGACCCAGGGTCGTACTAATTCGAATTGTCTTAAAGCTAAATAGATTTATGTTAATTCAGGGTCATACTATTTCGGAATTAGCTTAAAGCTAATTGGAATATGTCTGACCCAGGGTCATACTAATTGGAATATGTCCGACCCAGGGTCGTACTAATTCGAATTGTCTTAAAGCTAAATAGATTTGTCTTAATTCAGGGTCGTACTAATTCGATTTAGTATCATACAAATTGAAATTGTATGACCCAGGGTCGTACTAAATGAAATAGCTTTAAGCTAATTCTCAACCAGGGTCATAATAATTGGAATATGTCCGACCCTGGGTCGTACTAAATCGAATTGTCTTAAAGCTAAATCGGCATTTTCGACCCTAACGGTACGCCATAGAACTCGAATGCAAAATATTATATGAGCCTGTCACGGACGTACAGACACGATATAAATTAAAACTCTTAAGCATGCATTTTCATTAGGTTGTAGAGCATTTTGTTTACAATTAAATGAACGTTTTAACACAGTAATGTTTCTTGTGACGCGAAAATATACCGCCAGTACGTAATTTTCTATAAGCGCGCGGTCATTACCGAAGGAGCATCCGGGAAGGCACGTGCAGTTTTCCCGCCTAAATACAAAGAAGAAACGTCTGCTTCTGGTTATCAAGAAGACCTGATTTTTACGCATATATTCCTCTTTTATTATTCACGTTTCCATCTTAACGTTCACATCTGCAGGTATGTTCAATCAAACATAAGGAAAATCTTCCGAACAATGTACGAAAATGTATATATCGATCCAGTAGTTTCTACTGAAATATCATGTTGAGTCATAAAACATACACGTATCATGCCCCACGCCGACAAGACTTGTCATTTCTTTGGACATGATATATGGAATATTTGTCAACCGTTTTTAGAATAATGATTTCACGCAGTACATGTTTTGGTAAACTTGTTTTACAGACACTGTCCTCCAGATCGTACGACAACAAAAAAAAAAAAAAAATTAGATATCAAAAAAACTATTGTTGTATTTCTTAAGGTTTTAAAACTTAGTTACTGACAGATTATGTTATAGAAACACCTAAGAATTAGTTGTTTTTTGCGATTTTTTCCATTCAAAGTACTGGTATAGTGTAGGTAAACTGCCTTTATATTTATTAAACGACCGTTACGCGCATATTCCTCAGTGGTGTATTGGTCAGGACCGCAGGAAATTTTTATTGCCGCGGCGGCCTGTGTTTGATTCCCAACTCGAGCATGTTTTTTTGTCTCTCGCGCTCTTGATTTGGCATTTTAAGACAGATTAGAAACAAAATCTCATGTTCTATTGTCCAAAATATGACCAAACTTATAGCGAAAATCTGGGGGTCAGTGCCTTTAAATGGCTAAACGCGAAAGTAACATCTTGTGATCTTTTTGTCCACATACTGTTTAACGTATAATGGAAAAAATCAAGAATGGTAATGTTTAGGAAAAGAGATGTGTCATATTACGCAAGTCACATTTATTTTACTTCCACGTTAAATAAGTCTTTTAAAAAATGTTTTCATTTTACGATGCTGGCTTTGTCATTAATTCTTTAAACTGCAAGAATGCACTTATTTATGATAGGTCTGTCTATCATTTGCATTAATTTGGGAACAGAATATGACTGGAAGCTAATAGAAGACAAGTTCCTTGCAAATCAAATCGGAACACGTGGCTTTTGTTTTTTATTATGCTCAACATAAATCATGCAAGTATATTTTAAAGAAATTGACGTTATATATATACTCTTTATTTCCACTTTTCAGTGATTATAACATATATAACAACTATTTACATGTACATGAGAAAACATGAAACAAATTTAGTATAAACAAGGAATACATAATTATCAAACATGTGTGAATAGAGTTCATTATTATAGTATGTTTCGATATTTACACAGCAAAATCATATACATATATTAAGATTCAATGGCATACATTTAACACATATATCAAAAAGATGTAATCTTAAGTGCATTTCTTTTCATAAATCACCAAATAGATAGAGCAAATATCACTTAGACTACTAATAAAGCAAGTTGTTAGGACTTTTTACAATTCAATGGAATCTGAAACTCGCGTTTAAATAAACTATATAAAACGATCACTTCGTATACTTAAAATGGTCGTTTTTTCCCCCCTTGTATTAAGGTATCTTGCCGAAACGAAATCAAGATATCTAAATGGAGAAAAAAAAAAAAAAAAAAAAAAAAAAAAAACAACAACAACAACATGAATATGTCTTCAGTACATTCTTAGGGCAAATTTACATCTTATTTTGAATTAACAAAATAATTTGTATGCCCTCTGTACAGTGCAAATGAAGTTATACGCCATGTGTATATAGCACCGGGACTTGCTAGCATCATACCCTAGAAAATTCAGAATATCGGGATCTATTAAACAGCGCAAAAAATGCTCTGAGCTTCCACAGCGAATGTGCTGATAGACTGACGGTCCAAAATTTTGGAGGACTGTTAGAAGAAATGACTTTCTAATTTCAGCGAAAACAGGGCATTCCGAAATAATGTGCCTATTTATATCACATTCTTGACGTTGACAAACTAGACAGCTTACGACGTTGCGCATATCTACGAACGTTAGTATTCTTATCACGTTTAGAACGTAACGTATAAGTTGTTTCGTATTTGCTAATAGGTATAATCTGGAGGGGGAGCATACTGTGTGAATAGATCTAAATCTACAGAACTCGGGGTCAGATTCTATTCTTTCTTCCCAGTTAATGTCCTGGTATGAATTAATGCTATTCGATACCATGGATTTCCAGGTCCATTTACTCGGGAATATTGAAAATTGGATGTAGTCATTCAGATATTTGAATAAACCATATTTGACCAAGATTCGGCATATGTCTGGGATAAATCCTAACTGATTTTTAGCTCCTTTCAGCATGAAAAGATTTAGCCGCAGATCAAAAATTTGCTTGGCAAGGCATTCATTTGGCATCTGACAGAGCTTATGTAGGAAACATAGCTTCCGTCTGTCTACAAGGGATTCGAAGGAACGCCATCCTAAGAGCGAGAGGGCCATATCAGTACGTGTTCTAGTTGGTAATTTTTGGCTGCTAGTCGCAAAAAGCGTTCAAGTAATAATGAATCTTTTTGGGTTAGATTATGCCACAATTCGCATCCATACAGTGTGACTGGAATGGTGACCTTTTCGACCAGGCTTGCCAGTACTAATGGATTTACTTCCCCTGGCTGGGATTCTATAGACAGGACTGAGAACAATGATGACTTGGCTTTTCTGCACCGTGCATACACAGCACTGGAACTGCTGAGCGATTTATGAAGCTCAATACCAACATGTTTAGTATTACAGCAGGACTCTATATTGGATGTCCCAATGTTAAATGAGTATTCGGATGACATTGAATCACCAAATACAACTAGCTTAGACTTTGAGTCGTTGAACTGGTATCTCCAAAGTGATGCATAGTTTCTAACAATATCTGTACATAGCTTTAGTGATGTTAAGTTAGGGCAAAGTAAGGTAAGGTCATCCGCAAGTGTAGGATTGCCACACTTCAGATGACCTATGATACATCCATTATGGCTCTGCTGTAGAGTGTTTAGTAATTCGTCTATATATAAAAGGTAGAGCCAAGTGGACAGGACTCCCCCTTGTCGCACCCCTTGCAGGACTGGGAAACTCTCAGACTTAACACTATTTACAAGAACACAGCTTTTAATGTTTGAATAGCTGGCATGTATTGTCCTTACAAAGCGCTTATTAATTCCAAAGTCTAACATCTTAACAAACATGCCATTATGCCATACTGTATCAAAGGCAGCACTTGTGTCCAAGAATAGTGCGAATACCTTGCTTGAATGTTCCATATAATGGGCAATTGTCTCTTGGAGGTTAAATGACAGAGTTATTGATCCTAGGTGTTCTTGGTAACCATTTTGTTGAATGTTAGGAAATTGTTTACCACAACGTTTGACCCAGTTTTTTAACCTGACATGTGCCAAACTTTCAAACAATTTGTAGATTACCGGTAACAGGGTAATAGGTCGGTAACTGCTGGTAATTGTGTTTGGCTTTCCGTCTTTGAGCACAGGGATGATGACTCCTAGTTTACACTGAGCGGGGACATACGAGTGTTTAAGTATAAGATCAAACAGAGATTTTAGGTACTCTAAGAGTGTGGGACCACCATTTATAAGATGCTCATGTACAATGCCATCAAAGCCCGGTGCTTTTCGCTTTTTCAGACACTTTACAAGTTCTGATAATTCTAGAATATCTACTTGTTTATTCAGTATGTCGTCGCATGTGTAACTAACAGTTTCTGCTAGGAAGTCAGCAAAACGCGTATTGATATCCTCATATTGGGATTCATCAAAGCTATCATTTTCTTTTGGGCTAAACACTTTGGAAAAGTGAAGTCTAAATGCATTGGCAATTTCAAATGGGTCTCTAAATGAATTTCCATCAAAGGAAATTTCTGTTACTAAGCCGGATCTTCTATTTTTCTTTCTATTTACAAGTTGCCAGAATAAGCGCATGTCACACTCTGCTGCGTTATTCAGTTCATCATAATATTTTGTTTCACAGTCAAATATGGCCTTCTTCTGGGCATTTCTAAAACAGAGTTTAGCATTTTTGTATGACCTGAAAAAGCTGTTTAAAGCATCTCGCGGTCTTCCAGCGGCCATCCACTGTTTACGTTTTTCTCTTTGCAATGAGTGGGCAGATTTTACTTCTTTAGTCCAATATGGTTTAGAATGGATGTTAAACTTAGATGAAGGTAACATTTCTGATGCAGCAATTTTAACAGAAGATACAATATGGTCATACAAGCAATCAATGACCTCTGAGGAAGAATTAGATTGTTCTAGTTCATGTACATCGATCGTTTTAAGCAACATGGACAATTTAACTTGATACTCAGATATGTTATCTGGTGTGCATTTTTGCCATTGTACACTCTGGTTTTTTGGTATGGAATATGCGTCAACAGGAAAGGCAAACACAGACAGAATGGGCAAATGATCAGAAACCAGACATATTTCGTCATCAAAGATCGTGTTGAAGCATAACATATCTTGTTGATGATTGTTTATGATAACATAGTCTAATGTTGTTTGAGCTGGCCGAAACGTATATGTACAACCTGAAGTTGCTGCAGGTATGGCGCTATTTTGATCAAGAAAGCTCCTGAATGCTTTTTGTCGTTCATTTTTACATCCAATGGTTAAATCAATGTTCAAATCGCCAGATATGACTACTATACCCGACTGATTAAAACGGAAGTATAAACTTTGTAATACGTCAATACAATCAGTGAACGCTTCATATTCGTAATTAGCTGAGGGCATGTACACAGCAAAAAGGAATAATGATAACGCATTTTTTCGTACTATTTCAATGCCAGTTATACGGTCATGATTAATGCCCTCAATATGTTTTATTGAAAATGCCAGTGTTTTCTTGTAAAGGATAGCAGCGCCTCCTTTACCACACCGGGACAATTGATTAACATCATTTGTACATGTAATACAAGACAGGTAATTAGCATGCAGTGAATTCATGAAATCGTCATGACATGTTTTTAATTTATGTTCTGTGATTACAGCAATATCTATACTATATTTGTCTAGCAAAACGCTTAGGCTTCCTGCAGAGGACATAATACCGCTAACATTCCATGTAAGTAAATTGCAATTATTACTGTTGTCCATTTTATGTAAAGTTAGCAGGAAATACACACAAATAATGTACTTAATAGTCATCATTGGAGTTGTATTTGCTAGACTGACGATTGTCGCTATCTCTCCACCGATTTTCGGAAATCCACTTTCGACAGTACATTTTTCCCGGCCAAGTAGTCTTATCTTCCATTATGTGACACTGATTTTTGTACACAGTAATTTTTGCCGCAAAAGCACCTTTCTTAGTTTTTATCAATTTTGACGCTGCAGGTTTGATATTATAATAATGTAAGAAATCTGCTAATCCTGCGCTATTTGAGCGCCTGTCAATACCACCTATGTAATATCGCTGAGTTCGCCGAGATTTTACGCTTTCGAAGAAAGGCTCTTCTGTGTAATCATTTTGTGTAGACTCTTTGTTCATATTTCTATTATCGGGTTGTCGGTTATTCCCGACACTTTCAAATACTGGCTCGTGGTCATTTTGGTGACTATAACTGTTATCATTGTCATTTTCATCTTGTAGCCACCATGCTTTTGGGGAAATATCCCATGGGTTTTTCTCTGTAAGATTTTGATAATTATCATTTTCTGTATGAGAAAGAGAATCGGTATTTCTGTTCGATATTCTTATTTCAATGTGATTTTGTCCCTCATTTCTTTTCGGAGTTGTTTGGATTGCATCGATTTGCTTAGCTTCTGATTGTTTGTTGGATATTGGCAGGGTACCCGAGTTATTTCTTGGATTGATATTATCTTTATTTTTCATCTGGGACAAACTGTTTCTATCATTTAGAGCTTCGTCGGTTTGGGATTTAGTTTCCACAGAACTTGTGCTTTTTGAGAGTTGCAGTTTATGCTCTTTGTCATTTATGTTTTGAATAGTTTCATTTGACAGCAAAGCGGTGTTGCTTGCATTGCTTATGTTGGGATTGTTTTGACACTTTGTTTTAAAGCTTGTTTCTTCATCACCTTTATGCATTTTCGCGGTCATTGCTTTTCCAAGGGACTTTTTCAGTTGGCATATTTCTTTCTCTTGTTCACTGATTTTAGCTTGGTTAACTGAATTCAAATTTTCAAGGGATGAGATTATTTGTCTATCTTGAAATCTTCGCTTTTTCAAATCGCGCACGTCGACTATAAGCTCTCCAATTTGCGATTTCATCTGTGCAATCTCAATGAGCAATGTTTTTGGTAGGTATTCAGTCGGTACTTCTTCAACCGGCTCAGATTTTATACTCCGCAATTTCTTTGTAAAAAGGGCACTTATCACCCTCGGATCACCGTTATTAATGAATTCCTGCAATGCATGACAGTCGCTAGCATTTCTCTTGGAGCAATTTTAGAGTTTAGTTGTGCGGCGAATTACGAGAACACCTTGAGGACAGCATTCGGATTGCTTCGCCCTTTGAAGTAGAATGTTGCGATACATAGAAATATTTCCTTCGTCACCATTTGTCAATTTTATGAGCTGGTCAACATATAAATCTTTTGGCAGATTATACAACGCATTATCTAACTGAGTGAAGAACTGCTGATTTGATATGGGTTGACTATTTTCCGTTGTTAAGCTGTCATCTGCTTGGCATATAATAGAATCTTCAAATGTTATATCGTGTGTGTTTTGTGCACTATTTTCAATATAACCATGCTGTACAAATGATGCATTATCAATGCCTGTCTCAGGCATGTATTCAGCTAGCTGAGTTTGTCCATTAAAGTTAGTATACAATGGAACTGGCCTAAGCGTGGCTAACTCTGGCTGAGAGTTACTGTTCTCGGGAGAAGTCATTTTCCTTGCAATGAACGGTGCCTTAACTTCTGTGTTTTCACTCAGGGTTACCGGTTCAAATTCTATGACATCAGTCATATCCATTTAATAGCTTATAAAGGATCAGAGTTCAATAGCCATAATCCGATCAACTGTATATCATCAAGATCACTTAATGTATAATAAACAGTTACCTTGTTATACACCTCTGGCAATTCGTGAGCGGAATTCAGTTTCGACAGAAAATACTATTGTTCTACAGAAAATCCATAATTATTCAAATTCTACTTTTAATTTCTTCTTAATTTAGCACTAGAAATAATCTTTACAACAATCCTCAGATAATCATATAATTTTTTTATATTACACTGCTTAAATATTCCATATTTTGTCTTTTTACTCCCAACTCAGATAAACACAACTTCACACCATGACTTCTAACTGTTATAGAAAAATAGATAAACCGCGTGTGCAACAATTTAAATATACTCATCACATCTAAAAACGCAATGTTTTTACCGATTTTTTCATACTTTCCGTATACATGTATATTTGAATTTTGTATAGTAGTATTGTAAATTTGTGTATAAACCGGACCATCATCCAAAACCAAAATGCAGGTTTCTTGTCAAACATAACGACTGTTGACCAAGTTTATAGATGTACTCAGTATAGTTTAATTACATGTTAGGTCACATATAACAGTAAAGAAAACGTTTGCAGTAAATATAATTGTGTGCGACATTAGTGACTTCCCATAGTCGAGAATATTATGATGTTGGTTTTCTTAGCGACTTACACAATTCATTGTAAAAAGGTTTCCGAATCGGCTAGTGCTTCATAAATATATTGAAATACCTGAGTCAGATATGTCCTTAATATGGATAATGACGATATGTTATTTACGTCGGCATCGGATAATGAAATCGATACCATTGATTTATTAACATACGATTTTACGTGGAATGTGAACGCCAGTTTTTTGTGTATTTGTGCGAGCATGGAAAAATTCGACTGATCTTCATGCAAATAATTTTTACTCAATTCACGCATGTTTTCGTTTCGGCCTGCCTCAATTTCACATTCTATTTCTTTTCCCGGCGTATGCGAAACATCCTTAACTGGCGGCATAACAACGTAACGTGCCAGTCAGAATATACGAGTGTGAATGAAAGGCGGAAAAAAGGAAATATCAATCGGTCTTCAGGGATTTCATTGAATTCTACACAAGTGCGAGATATAGTACATAATCGGTGACACGATTATATTACGTCAGTAAATGTTGATTGACAAACCTTCGGCGATTATGGACGCTGACCGCAAATTCAACGGGAATGAGACAGAAAAATGAAATATTTAATGAACAGAAATAAAAAAAAAAGATCATATTTCTTAGATCGGTAATGTCAAAATTGTGTTCCGTGTATCACGGTCAGTAAAGAAAATGTCCGTAAGTAATTAAGAGAGATGATCAAACACCCCTTCCCCCCATATTTTTAATATTTTTACAATCCTCCCACCACCTTGCGATGATTATGATTTTCTGATGGACCCCACCACCCATAATTATGATTTTCCGATGGACCCCACCACCCGTCAATAGAAAATTCGGTTGCCGTCCGACACCCCCATACAGTTAATTCTGGAATCGCCCTAACCTAGTGACCTAAATATTTATCTAGATATTTGACATAGATTTCATAGAGAGAAATCGATAACTTATGATGATCAACTAGAAAAGGATTTTGCACACTAAAGTTTCCTAGTGTTGACATCAGGTAAAGCAATTTCAAACTTGGCAAAGATTTCATGAGGACAAAAATTCTGACTAATTTCTATGATGATCAAAATTGAGCCGCGCCATTAGAAAACCAACATAGTGGCTTTGCGACCAGCATGGATCCAGACCAGCCTGCGCATTTGGGCAGTCTGGTCATCCATGCTGTTCGCTAACGGTTTCTTTAATTGCAATAGGCTTTGAAAGCGAACAGCATGGATCGTTATTGCAATAGGCTTTGAAAGCGAACAGCATGGATCCTGACCAGACTCTGGTCAGGATTTATGCTGGTCGCAAAGCCACTATGTTGGTTTTCTCATGGCGCGTCTCAAATGATAGATTTGGCATCTAGATCGTTAATTTGTATTTCTATGATCTGACACTGTGACCTAGTTTAGGATCTCAGGTAAAACAGGTTAAAACTTGACAAAAATTTCATAAAGATATAACATTCTGACAAAGTTTTATGAAGATCTACTAGTATTAGAAAACCTAACCTCTAGTGTGAAAACAATGTTTTCCTATAATTTAATTTAGTGACCTAGCTTTTGACTTCATGTATATTGATTTTATTTACGGTACCAACACAGCAGACACAGGAAAAATTATATGGTGCCAAACAGCGGTAAAAGAATTCGTTTAGCAGCTCATTTACATCAAAATGAAAATATCATGTATGAAATCAACTTTTTCATCTGCTACAGCAAACCGAGTATTTATTCTCTATATGTCGCTTATTACGTTTAAGC
This sequence comes from Mercenaria mercenaria, assembly GCF_021730395.1. Taxonomy (NCBI): domain Eukaryota; kingdom Metazoa; phylum Mollusca; class Bivalvia; order Venerida; family Veneridae; genus Mercenaria; species Mercenaria mercenaria. The sequence continues at coordinate 27,938 of NW_026460161.1, read as the reverse complement.
TATTCTTACAAAGTTTTGTGAAGGTGGGTTTGAAAATGTGGGCTTTAAAAGTGAAAGCAAGGTTTTAGTATTAATATGTCTAGTGACCAAGTGTTTCATCTCAGATGGCTAAGTAAGGCAGTTCTGCACGTTTGGGTAGAATTTTTTTTACAATGTAGAATTCGATTAAACCCAATTTTTTCAAAACTTCAGAATACGAATAGAAAATTCAGCAAATAAAAATGTTAGGGTCGTGTGCTTGACTTTTTGCTAGACTGGTTTGAATTTTTTGGAACTCACACAATGTTTCTGAGAAGATCACAAATTTCATGTTTTTTTTTTCAACAATATAGATTTTAATGAAACTTCTCACAGTCGTAAATAAACTTATAGCCTGGTCTATAATTTGATGAAATCATGAACAATATTTAAGTCCGTGTGCTTTTTTTTTTGTGATGACCATGATTTAAGTGAACCGCACATTTAAAGCCAATTTAAACACATGTTTTTAAATTATTTAACTTGTCAGATGTTTTAATATCATATTTTAACTTTAGAAAGAAATTGACAGTGCCATTGTAATAAATTTTCTCACGATTAGTTTATGAAATGATTTTCGTTTCCGTACGCCGAATCAAGGCTTTATTCTACGTTTTCCGGATAAATGACGTTACATCACCACTTCCGGTTTTTTAAATGTGCAGAACTACCTTAAGTGTAACATTATGAACAATTAAATTAACATTGTGATTACTATAGTGTTAACGTTTCAATTGTTTGCTGACGGACACAGCGAAACCACAATAGCCCACACGGAACACTTTGTGCTCTGGTGTGTTATTAACTAGTGAAGCAATAATGTTTATGCCACTTCTTGTGCTGATACAGCCAGTAACACGTCCTGGCATGGTCTTTTTGTACTGTTGTAGAACAGCGCTGCAAATGTTCGCTTCGCTTATTGACTAAACTATTATTGTCATAAAATACATAACTTCTTCACTTATTAAGCCAACAGGGTTTGTTGAACACATATCTATACCAAATTCGCTGAAGATTGGACGAGAAATAAATCAGTGTTTTTGCTTTAAAGAACACAGTCTGCATTTTTCATTGTTGTGTTGCACTTGACGGATTATGACGGTGCTTGACTTCTTTGCTTTTACCTGAAATGTAATGTAGAAACGTATAACATATGAACACAATTTACTGTCCTATCTTTGAAATGTTAGAACGTGTCATATACAACGGAAATATTTTGTGTTCCACACTAATCATACACGCTTTTCGTGTATTTTGTAAAATATAGGACTGGCGACGGGTTAAATGGGAGACTCCATGGCAAATAGCAAGGGACGGACTAATTGGATATTTGTCCCCTTTTCTGCTTAGTCATCCCCTTTATGGTGTTTCTACTGTGTGGATCATATCATCATTTTTTATATCAGAACTACTCTTTAAAACCCTTTTGATTCCATATGACAGCGTATTTTGGATAAAATAATAAAATTACTGTATATTCATACATGTGCACGCACGCACGCACGCACGAAAGCACGCACATACATACATACACATCATATTGTAGAACCAATCTATATTTATAAAGAGCTATGCGGCACGCTAGCTGCACAGGGACTGATTACACCAAACAGAAAGTGACTACTCAGTGTTAATGTGAAGTAGTCAAAGATGTAGTTCCATGCTGTTGATGAAATCTGGTATGAGGCATATGAGGATGTGGCAGTTATGATTTTGGCTTATGTTTATTGCTTATTGTAATGAGAAAAGATATAGACCATTTTCATTGTAAATTTCCAGAAATAAGTTTTATTCTTTGAGAAAATGTCTACATACGCGTAATTGCTAAAGGGCTATTTTCATGGGAGCATTTTTAATGGCTGATGTTTCTCAGAACAGATTATTTTTCTAATATGTAACATAACATGTCAATATTTTTCTATTTTTGATAAGAAGACATGTCATACTAAATGACCATATATGGTTTACATATCATTGAAATGCTCTAAAGTGCTGAAAATGAAGTCTAAATATTTTAAATATTTGTATATTTAAATAAAGAAGGAAAAAGTTACATACTATTATTACTATGACATTGCTAAAACATAGATGAAGGATATTTGTTTGTTTCAGTGCAAGATTGAAACGCCTTTATCGAGTTCATATCAGATGCTGCATCTATTTTCACGAGTGGAACTGTCGCGAGTGAAAATTTAACATATGGACTGTTCAAGAGTGAAAGATATTTTGATATTGCGAGTAAAACAAACACTTTCTTTTTATTTTACCTTTATACTAAAATGAACCCATTTTACAGCCTTACTAGTTGAATATGTATTATATATCTATATCATTCTATGTCTATTTCATCTATCCAATCGTGAACGTTAATTTGCAACACCGTTTTCACGTGACCGTACAATATATTACCATATTTGATGCACATGTGTACAAAAGAGCCTGTATTTTTTTCGTATTTGGACGGTTCAACTGTCCAATGTTAAACCTACAAAAAGCCCGAAACGCGAGAAAATGTTCCGAATGTAAACCGGGTGAAACGGGCGCTCTATGTGTTTGATTTGCGTCTTGAAATCAAGAAAGCAGAAGAATCATTTCAAACTTAAATAAAATAGATATAGAATAAAAAGGTTATTTAACATTGTACTGTACAATACGAGATATATTTGGATTCCTAGCGGCTCGTCCAATATGGTTTTCTCAGCAACTCTTCCAAATATATCTCCGTATTGTAGGAACAATGTTAATTAACCTAATAATATTTTTCACTGTGAAAATATCAGATGTATTTCAAGCTAATATTTTGATAATTCACTGAAAAGCATGTGTGTACAATACGCTTGTATTGCAACTGTTCTTCTTGAATGTTTTGCTTTCTTGATGTCCATATATATATTTATCACTAATACAGATTTTATCAATGAACGACTCAAAAATGTTTCAAATTATATTTACCTTTACTTGTCATCGTGCCACACCAGATTTTGATCTGCTGTTATTTCTGCAAACCTGCATTCAGTCATTTTTCCTTAGACCACTGAGAAAGGGAACATCCATTCATGCCGATCCATGGCTGTAATTTTAAGGCGTTACAAATAAGCTATTTAGAAAAAAATATTGAATTGAAAATAGTTAATAAAAACAAAATGATCACTAATTTATTACTTTATTACTTAATACCTAATTTCAATAAATCATACAATCGGGTATACATATATACAATTCTTTCTGATCACTGAGCTCGATTTGATACATTTATTTAATAAAAAATTCGTTTCTATCACATGACAAGAATCATATTGAGCAGAAAAATCTAATGTCAAAACTTACTGGATCCTTTGCTCATTTCTTCCTTTAAACAAGTGTAGTCTGGTAAGGGTTCACGCGATGGGAAGTGTCAGTATGTGGTTGATAAGGAAATGCCATTGTGTGTAATCGTGTAATAGTTTACTTTTTTAGCCATCCTATCTATAATTCTTGCAAATTCTCAGCTTTCTGTTTCGTCCTTTTCAACGTCCTGTTCGTTTTCTTACTGGAACTGAAGATGAAAGAAAAAATGTGTAAAGTAGTGTAACGATTCTTTTTGAAAATGTCTAAACAACTTTAACTACCTTATTTGTTTTTTTTTTAAACAATACTTTCTTCCAATGATAAAATCATTGTCTGGTGTCTTAAAATCTTTTTTCCTAACGATACCTTACATGAGCGCTAGTCTTGCTACCGACACAGGGTTGTAAAATTCCACTCGTCCGCTCGCATTGGCGAGCTCAAGTCAGGATAGGACAGGTGGACCTCACAGTATACACGGGCGAGTCTTTATAAGGTGAACTATTTTATTTCATTTTCGGCAATTTTTGCATTTATTTATCAGAAAACCTTCATTAAAGACAACCTGTGCAGTTCCATTTACAAGTCCTAAGTTAAAGTCGAGAAATTCCCGATTTTCTAAGGCCAACCCATGCCCGATTTTTGGCCAAAATTGTCACCTCATGTGCAAGTTTTCGCATTTTTCGAGTGTTTTACATTAGTTAAGCAAATGTTTTCATGCGCAGAAGGTAAAATGAGGCCATTTCATCAAAAATGCCACGAATTTAACAAATCCATCGTGATTTCATGTCTAAATCATAAAAATATGGGAATTGATCTGCACCAGATTTAGCGAAATTATCACCCATGTGCGAAAATTTGGTCAAAAATAAAACAGAATCCAAAAACAAGTATCTGTTTTATGCCCAAATGTCGTTATACGTGATTAGAAATAGAATTATGAGATTCCGCTCTGTCTACTGGCACTTTGAGAAAAATACCTGATTTGCCACTAATAGGCTATATACCAATAAAAATTGTTCTTTGTTTCATATAAAATTCAGCTACTTCAGAACAATTTTGTTACAGATTCTAGATTTTTACTCCGTCGTAGACCTACTTTACACAAGATATCCATACAATTGCTTCAAGAAAACGAAAAGTAAAAGGGGTGTTGAATAGTATGCAGTGAAATTCAAGTAAACTGAAGTCATGTATCCTCATATTGCCGCATTTCAGAAAGTGGTCTGCAGAATACTAGTAAACACCCTACTTTTGTAAAACCAGCCAAAAAAAAATAAATAAATAAATAAAAATAAAAAAATAAACGAGAGGGTCAAGATTGCCCTTGGCCGCTCACCTGAATAACACACCATAACAGTGTAAACATGTTTGACCTAGAGCGGGCCGACCAATGCTCGGCGCATACCAACGCTCGGCTTATTTTACGTTTCTCTGTGAATTTTATTTTCTCTCTCTCTATATATATATATTTAAGATATCATCTTGTGTGAGTCCCATTTCGTTTGTTTACATCACGCGTGATTTTATCCAAGTGCGGTTTATTTCCGGCATGGTCACGCGATCGCAGTAGAGCAGATAATGCAAAGCTAAAAGCCGGTCAGTTTTGTGTTCTACTCTCATTAAAACAGATTTTCTGGTAAAACATGTATTAAGCTTTAAAGAGTAGCTGGCGGGCGGAATTTTGAATTTTTTTTTTTTCTTTTTAATTATTTTATTTCTTTATACGGACCCACTGTACTTTACTTTTATAATGTAGCTTTAACTGTTCAAGTAATTGATATAATTATACTATGTGGACAAATGGCACTTTTAAAAAGATTTCCAAGAGTAATGAAAATATATCACCAGCTGTCATCAGTTATTGATTTCATGTAATTAGACTCGCATAATTGTTACAAATTATCTTCAAATGAGTTCCTTAAAGCTGCTCGCCCGCAGAAAGGTTTACGGATTCACAGCACTATATGGTTATGTAGGAAAAAGTAAAGCGTTGCAAACGGTTTATTATTTTTCCAATATAGCCATATAGAGCGGTGAATTGGTTCAAACCGTAAACCTGTTTCCATAAGCCATTTTCTCAGAACGTTACGTAGATTTTCGCTTATTTTGTTGATCATGCCTTTTCATTTTACATTCTTGTTATAAAAAGGTTGCTTTTGTGAAATTGAATATTTTCGACCAAACTGAGGGCGAGCAGCTTTAAGATAATTAAGAAATAATATATCTCATCGGTGATTTGTCGCTGAATAAATCACTGTTTGTCGTTCAGATGCGAAGGAATTATATCACGAGGGCGCAGCCCGAGTGACATAATGCTACGCATCTGAACGACAAACAGTGATTTATTCAAGAGCAAATCACTAAATGAGATATATTATTTCGATTCTAACACGTTACCACGGACTTTAAAGTAAACCCTTGTCGGCATGCATTAAATATTTGCCCGTTTTCACTCGGGTTCTTTTCCAGCGCGCCGCTACGCCGCTTGACGCTATGATGTAATAGTTGTGACGTCAAAACAGTGAATTGTTGTTTAATAATTCACTGTTTTCAGCCTTCTTTGTTTAATAGGAAAATGAATCGGATCGTGTTAGAATTGTTGTATAGAATATGTTTATTCAATAGCTGTAATTTACGTACATGTTTATGCACTTCAAAATATACATACTTAATCAAACTTAACTTATTTCTATGTAAAACAGGGCTAAACTGAGTTAATGTCCTTAGCCTACTAGGCCTAGTTATGTAGTCTTGCCTACATAATGTAGAGTGTGATGGTAAACAAGTAGTCAAAGTTTCAAAGCCATATGACAAACAGGTTAGGCAAAATATGAACTCGTATGAAAAATTTAACTGATTTCCAAGTCCAAAAAGGGCAATAATTCAGCCAAAATAGACAAAATAATTCTCTTGCCTACAGATGGAAATCATATTGATAAACAAGTGTTCAAAGTTTCAAAGCCACAGTTTTGACAAAACGTTGACTTGTGCGAAAAACTGAACCAATTTTAAAGGCCAAAAAGGGCTATTATAATTCAGCCAAAACAGAGTTATATACTCTTGCCTATAGATTGAAATCATGATGATAAGCAAGTGTTCAAGACATATGTCAAATAGTTTTGACAAAGCGTGGACTTGTACGAAAACAGAACCAATTTCCAAGTACAAGAAGGGCCATAATTCAGCCAAAATAATTGACAGAGTTATGTACTCTTGCCTACAGGTAGAGACTATTATCTAGGTTACACTCTACCAATTCGATTCCTTCTTTATTTCATATAGGGAATTAAATTTTCAGACACCATTTTCTGTACTTTAGAGCATTTCAAAGGTATGGAAACCATATATAGCCTTTTAGTATAACATGTCTACTTACCAGAAATAAAAAAATATTGACATGTTATGTTGAATATAAGAAAAATAATTTGTTCAGAAAAACAACACCGTCTGAAAATGCTTCCATGAAAATGCTAATCGAACAAGTACGCGTAGGTAGACACTTTAATCAAAAAAATATACTAAAACATGGAAATGCACTGTGACAGTTGCTTAGATCTTTTCTCAATATAATCTGCAATCAAACTAAACCAAAAATGTAACTGTCACATCATATTTCACTCGTTTCTGTTATATTTTATCAACAGCATGGAACTATTTCTTGGACTACTTCACATGTAACACTATGTAGTCACTTCCGGTTTGGTATAATCAGTCCTTTAAGGAACTTTTTGGTGGACAAAATTTGAAATTAATACACTGACCTTTAGGTCCACCTTTTACTACAAACCATGTTAAAATTTGAAAGGAATCCATGCATGCATTCTCTCAAAATATGCATTTTTAAATGATGATATTTTCAGGCTCGGCCAATTGCTATTTTCTGATTTTTACAGAAATACCTCTTATAGGAAAATTTATATTTTTTGTATTTCTTAAAACTGAAGACTCTAACTGCTATTGGCTATTACTGGGATGACATTTGAATAATAAAAAGTAAAAAAATTTCACATATGATCATATTTCCTACTTTTAATATGGCTTGAAACATACTTTTTTATAAAAAAAAATGCACCATATTTTCCAAATTTTGCAATTAAGATGGTACACAAATGACTTTCTATAACCAAAGAACATGTTAAATTTGGTTATTTGATAAAAAGCAAAGTGTCATTTAGTGATTACAATAATTTTAGAGACAAATAATCCTGCTAGGGCTTTATTAAGGTATATTGCCATGTCTGTGCATCTGGCTGTGAAGGATGTGAAATTCCTACAGTTGTTCCACAGGTTCTACACTATCTCCTGTTTGTTCATAGTCACTTAACCTGTTGTTTGTTACAGATTAAGATGTTAAATTTAACAGTAATGCATGTGTTAGTTATTAGTTATAAAAATTATCTATTTTTTTTTGTCACTAAATTGCATAAAATGGTTCGTTTGAAGAAACAAGTAAAACACTGCCGCAGTGTTGGTTCAAGAAAGGTGCTCCTAGCACACTAAAGGTATGAAACTTTGTAAAACACACTGATAAGTTAGAAATAGTATGTTAGTTAGAAAAAAACAGGTTCACAATGCAACAGTTCATGAAACTCTGAAGTACTAACCTTTAAAGATGTTGATGCATGCCACAATGACAAAACCACTCAGGCCAAAAAACCAGATAGGTTGGGATTACGATAAGTATGGTACTGCTCAAACTGATTCGTTCACCCGACTTGCGAACTAACAAACTGTATCTTCCCGTGAATGTACAGGCATGTTCAATTCTGAAATGAGAAATCCAGGGCTGTACACAGTGAATGTGAAGTTGATCTTGTGTTTGATGGTAGGCGTCACAAAAAGTGGGGGTAGTGTGGCTGAAAGACTCAAATGTACAAAATGCATAGTTTTTGAGTCAGTTTCACAATCTTATGATGAGGTGGATACTGGTAAACGTGGCAGAAAAGCTGCACCAGCTAATATAGGTTTGCAATTAGGATTATACACCACCCCAATAAGTAATACTGGCGCTTGCCGGATACTAAATAACGCAAACATAATTTCACCGTGGTAGCTTCTATGCACAAAACGCATTAAAAGTTGCCAGGGTTTACAGGTACTAAATGAACAAAGCATGTGTGATATTCAAACAAATCTTAAAACAGTAAATGAACAAATAGGTCAAAAAGAGCCTGATTAGTGAATGTTGAAGGAGACTCATTGTTATAATAATCCTATATTTAACTCGGATTCACCCCGTTTCAGCGGGTACAATCGTTGCGACTACTTTATGCGAGAACAATACCAAATCAAAAAAAAATCATAGGGTTCATGTTGGCAGTAAACTTTGTGTAGTAGCTGCCAGACTTCGCAATAATGGTAGAAATGTTGAATGTCAAAATCATAAGGACACTGTAGTGCTAATGTTCCTGAAACTGATTCAATTGGTGATGAGGGTAGAAGGAGTCAAAAGGTAGCAAGTAAACTGTCAATGCGCATAGCTTCCTACACTGGAGATGGTGACTCAAAGAGTCATGCCGGTATTGAAAAATCTCAAAACAATAAAGTAACACACTTAAAAGATGTCAGGCATCTTAGCAATTCAATGCGGCGTGAATTGTACAAGGCCCCATTCAGTAGCTCAATGTTTAAATGCGGTAGTAAACAAAATCAAATCTAAAAAATAGGTTTGCTATTCTGTAAGCTGAGATGTGTTGCTGAGCTCAGAAAAGCTCACAAAGTACATAATGGTGACATAAGTAAAATAAAAAAAAATATGCCAAAAGTAATATCTGCCATTGTTATGTGTTTTAAGGGTACTGCGGACAAACATTAAAAATGATAGCCTGGTTTGTTGCGGTAACTTCAAACATGCTTACAGTTATATGCCGGCAAATGTCAAGGTACGAATGACTGAATGCGATGAAAATGTTTTGCGAAAGTGCATTAATATTCTCCTTGGTCCTGACAGCATCAGTAAAACCAAACTTATGACATCAACACAAAAATGTGAAGCCGTCAATCGTTCATATCAAGCGGTCATCCCAAACAGACAACATTTGCCCGTTCCTCGTCAGGACGCATACACGGCAAATTACTAAGTTAAACCATGGTTTATGCTGAATCTGTCTTACTAAAAACTGAGTTCTTTAAGGCTAACATTTCAAAAGGTTCAAAAGTAGTAAAACAAATTGTAAGAACTGAAAAAATCAGATGTACCCGGCTTCGGTCGGACATGAAACAGAAAGCGAAAAGAGCTCGGTATGCTGCTCGGGCTCGGCGGTACAAACTTCATGAAAAAAATCACTACTCGTCAGGCCTTACAGATCCTAAACCAAATTATAGTGCAGTGAAACACTTGCAAGACCACTGCTATGCATAATTTAGTGCCTAAAATTGCATGATTTAGTGATAAGACTGCATGATAAGTGATATAGAAGCTTAGATGTATATATACAGAAAAAATGTGTGAACAAATGTATATAAGAAGTTATGCTGTTGGTTCAAATAAAGTGCATTTTTCTGTATATTTTCTACATATTTCTTATGTTTTCAGTGGTCTAGCTTGTACATACTAACAAAACAAACAAGACACTGTCACAAAAATTAGATTTAAGTCACATTTTCTTCAGGGATTTTTTCAGGCTCTAAATAATACAATTTGGGTAGCCGGTATGCCCAAGACATTGCCTCTGGCAACACAAGTCTTCCTGTCATGATTAATTCCATGGGTTCTAGGGATAGGTGACTTGTGTTAAAACACAAAGAGTGGCCACACAGGTGTGAGAGAGGCTGGTTAGATGTCAAAATCAACTTTAAAATGAAGCATATATGCCAAACGGTGAACAAAATGTACTTTAGAAGGGGCATCTTCTGGAAATTTAGCCCTAATCTTGCCATATTTAGGCCCTAAATGTCCAGAACATGCCCCTGTCCAAAACAATACAGCCCTTTTCAGGTTCTAGCATGCAGTTTCTTTCCATTTTTCTTTCAATTCTCTGTATTTTTCACCTTCCATGATTTTGTAGCAGACGATATGTTACATCCGAATACTCTTCTAGGTTACACTCTACCAATTCGATTCCTTCTTTAATTCATATAGGAATTAAATTTTCAGACACCATTTCTGTACTTTAGAGCATTTCAAAGGTATGGAAACCATATATAGCCTTTTAGTATAACATGTCTACTTACCAGAAATAAAAAAATATTGACATGTTATGTTGAATATAAGAAAAAATAATTTGTTCAGAAAAACAACACCGTCTGAAAATGCTTCCATGAAAATGCTAATCGAACAAGTACGCGTAGGTAGACACTTTAATCAAAAAATATACTAAAACATGAGAAATGCACTGTGACAGTTGCTTAGATCTTTTCTCAATATAATCTAGCAATCAAACTAAACCAAAATTAACTGTCACATCATATTTCACTCGTTTCTGTTATATTTTATCAACAGCATGGAACTATTTCTTGGACTACTTCACATGTAACACTATGTAGTCACTTCCGGTTTGGTATAATCAGTCCTTTAAGGAACTTTTTTGGTGGACAAAATTGAAATTAATACACTGACCTTTAGGTCCACCTTTTACTACAAACATGTTAAAATTTGAAAGGAATACATGCATGCATTCTCTCAAAATATGCATTTTAAATGATGATATTTTTCAGGCTCGGCCAATTGCTATTTTCTGATTTTTTACAGAAATACTCTGATAGGAAAATGTATATATTTTTTGTATTTCTTAAAACTGAAGACTCTAACGCTATTGGCTATTACTGGGATGACATTTGAATAAAAAAAGTAAAAAAATTTCACATATGATCATATTTCCTACTTTTAATATGGCTTGAAACATACTTTTTTTTATAAAAAAATGCACCATATTTCCAAATTTTGCAATTAAGATGGTACACAAATGACTTTCTATAACCAAAGAACATGTTAAATTTGGTTATTTGATAAAAAGCAAAGTGTCATTTAGTGATTACAATAATTTAGAGACAAGATAATCCATGCTAGGGGCTTTATTAAGGTATATTGTCATGTCTGTGCATCTGGCTGTGAAGGTGTGAAATTCCTCAGGTGTTCCACAGGGTTCTACACTATCTCCTGTTTTGTTCATAGTCACTTAACCTGTTGTTTTGTACAGATTAAGATGTTAAAATTTAACAGTATATGCATGTGTTAGTTATTAGTTATAAAATATTATCTATTTTTTTTTTGTCACTAAATTGCATAAAATGGTTCGTTTGGAGAAACAAGTAAAACACTGCCGCAGTGTTGGGTTCAAGAAAGGTGCTCCTAGCACAACTAAAGGTATGAAACTTTGTTATAACACTGATAAGTTAGAATATAGGTATGTTAGGTTAGAAAAACAGGTTCACAATGCAACAGTTCATGAGAACTCTGAAGTACTAACCTTTAAAGATGTTGATGGCAATGCCACAATGACAAAACCACTCAGGCCAAAACCAGATAGTGTTGGGATTATCGATAAGTATGGTACTGCTCAAACTGATTCTGTTCACCCGGACTTGCGAACTAACAAACTGTATCTTCCCGTGAATGTACAGGCTATGTTCAATTCTGAAATGAGAAATCACAGGGCTGTAACACAGTGAATGTGAAGGTGATTTGTGTTTGATGTGAGGCGTCACAAAAGTGGGGGGTAGTGTGGCGTGAAAGACTCAAATGTACAAAATGCATGTTTTTGAGTCAGTTTCACAATCTTTATGATGAGGTGGATACTGGTAAACGTGGCAGAAAAGCTGCCACAGCTAATATAGGTTTGCAATTAGGATTATACACCACCCCAATAAATAATACTGGCGCTTGCCGGATACTAAATAACGCAAACATAATTTCACCGTGTGTAGCTTCTATGCACAAAACTGCATTAAAAGTTGGCCAGGGTTTACAAGTACTAAATGAACAAAGCATGTGTGATATTCAAACAAATCTTAAAACAGTAAATGAACAAATAGGTCAAAAAGAGCCTGATTTAGTGAATGTTGAAGGAGACTCTTGTTATAATAATCCTATATTTAACTCGGATTCAACCCCGTTTCAGGCGGGTACAATCGTTGCGACTATTTTATGCGAGAACAATACCAAATCAAAAAAAAATCATAGGGGTTCATGTTGGCAGTAAACTTTGTGTAGTAGCTGCCAGACTTCGCAATAATGGTAGAAATGTTGAATGTCCAAATCATGAAGGACACTGTAGTGCTAATGTTCCTGAAACTGATTCAATTGGTGATGAGGTAGATGGAGTCAAAAGGTAGCAAGTAAATGTCAATGCGCGCATAGCTTCCTACACTGGAGATGGTGACTCAAAGAGTCATGCCGGTATTGAAAAATCTCAAAACAATAAAGTAACACACTTAAAAGATGTCAGGCATCTTAGCAATTCAATGCGGCGTGAATTGTACAAGGCCCCATTCAGTAGCTCAATGTTTAAATGCGGTAGTAAACAAAAATCAAATCTAAAAAATAGGTTTGCTATTTCTGTAAAGCTGAGATGTGTTGCTGAGCTCAGAAAAGCTCACAAAGTACATAATGGTGACATAAGTAAAATAAAAAAAAATATGCCAAAAGTAATATCTGCCATTGTTATGTGTTTTAAAGGGTACTGCGGACAAACATGTAAAAATGATAGCCTGGTTTGTTGCGGTAACTTCAAACATGCTTACAGTTATATGCCGGCAAATGTCAAGGTACGAATGACTGAATGCGATGAAAATGTTTTGCGAAAGTGCATTAATATTCTCCTTGGTCCTGACAGCATCAGTAAAACCAAACTTATGACATCAACACAAAAATGTGAAGCCGTCAATCGTTCATATCAAGCGGTCATTCCCAAACAGACAACATTTGCCCGTTCCTCGTCAGGACGCATACACGGGCAAATTACTAAGTTAAACCATGGTTATGCTGAATCTGTCTTACTAAAAACTGAGTTCTTTAAGGCTAACATTTCAAAAGGTTCAAAAGTAGTAAAACAAATTGTAGAACTGAAAAAATCAGATGTACCCGGCTTCGTCGGACATGAAACAGAAAGCGAAAAGAGCTCGGTATGCTGCTCGGGCTCGGCGGTACAAACTTCATGAAAAAAATCACTACTCGTCAGGCCTTACAGATCCTAAACCAAATTATCGGCAGTGAAACACTTGCAAGACCACTGCTATGCATAATTTAGTGCCTAAAATTGCATGATTTAGTGATCAGACTGCATGATAAGTGATATAGAAGCTTAGATGTATATACAGAAAAAATGTGTGACAAATGTATATAAGAAGTTATGCTGTTGGTTCAAATAAAGTGCTTTTTCTGTATATTTTCTACATATTTCTTATGTTTTCAGTGGTCTAGCTTGTACATACTAACAAAACAAACAAGACACTGTCACCAAAAATTAGATTTAAGTCACATTTTCTTTCAGGGATTTTTTCAGGCTCTAAATAATACAATTTGGTAGCCGGTATGCCCAAGACGTAGCCTCTGGCAACACAAGTCTTCCTGTCATGATTAATTTCCATGGGTTTCTAGGGATAGGTGACTTGTGTTAAACACAAAGAGTGGCCACCAGGTGTGAGAGAGGCGGTTAGATGTCAAAATCAACTTAAAATGAAGCATATATGCCAAACGGTGAACAAAATGTACTTTAGAAGGGGCATCTTCTGGAAATTTAGCCACTAATCTTGCCATATTTAGGCCCTAAATGTCCAGAACATGCCCCTGTCCAAACAATACAGCCCTTTTCAGGTTCTAGCATGCAGTTTCTTTCCATTTTCTTTCAATTTCTCTGTAATTTTCACCTTCCATGATTTTGTAGCAGACGATATGTTACATCCGAATACTCTTCTAGGTTACACTCTACCATTCGATTCCTTCTTTATTTCATATAGGAATTAAATTTTCAGACAACCATTTTCTGTACTTTAGAGCATTTCAAAGGTATGGAAACCATATATAGCCTTTTAGTATAACATGTCTACTTACCAGAAATAAAAAAATATTGACATTGTTATGTTGAATATAAGAAAAATAATTTGTTCAGAAAACAACACCGTCTGAAAATGCTTCCATGAAAATGCTAATCGAACAGTACTCGTAGGTAGACACTTTAATCAAAAAATATACTAAAACATGGAAATGCACTGTGACAGTTGCTTAGATCTTTTCTCAATATAATCTGCAATCAAACTAAACCAAAAATGTAACTGTCACATCATATTTCACTCGTTTCTGTTATATTTTATCAACAGCATGGAACTATTTCTTGGACTACTTCACATGTAACACTATGTAGTCACTTCCGGTTTGGTATAATCAGTCCTTTAAGGAACTTTTTTGGTGGACAAAATTTGAAATTAATACACTGACCTTTAGGTCCACCTTTTACTACAAACATGTTAAAATTTGAAAGGAATCCATGCATGCATTCTCTCAAAATATGCATTTTTAAATGATGATATTTTTCAGGCTCGGCCAATTGCTATTTTCTGATTTTTTACAGAAATACCTCTGATAGGAAAATGTATATATTTTTTGTATTTCTTAAAACTGAAGACTCTAACTGCTATTGGCTATTACTGGGATGACATTTGAATAATAAAAAGTAAAAAATTTCACATATGATCATATTTCCTACTTTTAATATGGCTTGAAACATACTTTTTTTTTAAAAAAAATGCACCATATTTTCCAAATTTTGCAATTAAGATGGTCACAAATGACTTTCTATAACCAAAGAACATGTTAAATTTGGTTATTTGATAAAAAGCAAAGTGTCCATTTAGTGATTACAATAATTTAGAGACAAGATAATCCATGCTAGGGGCTTTATTAGGTATATTGTCATGTCTGTGCATCTGGCTGTGAAGGTGTGAAATTCCTCAGGTGTTCCACAGGGTTCTACACTACTCCTGTTTTGTTCATAGTCACTTAACCTGTTGTTTTGTACAGATTAAGATGTTAAAATTTAAACAGTATATGCATGTGTTAGTTATTAGTTATAAAATATTATCTATTTTTTTTTTGTCACTAAATTGCATAAAATGTTCGTTTGGAGAAACAAGTAAAACACTGCGCAGTGTTGGGTTCAAGAAAGGTGCTCCTAGCACAACTAAAGGTATGAAACTTTGTTATAACACTGATAAGTTAGAATATAGGTAATGTTAGGTTAGAAAAACAGGTTCACAATGCAACAGTTCATGAGAACTCTGAAGTACTACCTTTAAAGATGTTGATGGCAATGCCACAATGACAAAACCACTCAGGCCAAAACCAGATAGTGTTGGGATTATCGATAAGTATGGTACTGCTCAAACTGATTCTGTTCACCCGGACTTGCGAACTAAACAACTGTATCTTCCCGTGAATGTACAGGCTATGTTCAATTCTGAAATGAGAAATCACAGGGCTGTACACAGTGAATGTGAAGGTGATCTTGTGTTTGATGGTGAGGCGTCACAAAAGTGGGGGTAGTGTGGCGTGAAAGACTCAATGTACAAATGCATGTTTTGAGTCAGTTCACAATCTTATGATGAGGTGGATACTGGTAAACGTGGCAGAAAAGCTGCCACAGCTAATATAGGTTTGCAATTAGGATTATACACCACCCCAATAAATAATACTGGCGCTTGCCGGATACTAAATAACGCAAACATAATTTCACCGTGTGTAGCTTCTATGCACAAAACTGCATTAAAAGTTGGCCAGGGTTTTACAAGTACTAAATGAACAAAGCATGTGTGATATTCAAACAATCTATAAAACAGTAAATGAACAAATAGGTCAAAAAGAGCCTGATTTAGTGAATGTTGAAGGAGACTCTTGTTATAATAATCCTATATTTAACTCGGATTCAACCCCGTTTCAGGCGGGTACAATCGTTGCGACTATTTTATGCGAGAACAATACCAAATCAAAAAAAATCATAGGGGTTCATGTTGGCAGTAAACTTTGTGTAGTAGCTGCCAGACTTCGCAATAATGGTTAGAAATGTTGAATGTTCCAAATCATGAAGGACACTGTAGTGCTAAAGTTCCTGAAACTGATTCAATTGGTGATGAGGGTAGATGGAGTCAAAAGGTAGCAAGTAAACTGTCAATGCGCATAGCTTCCTACACTGGAGATGGTGACTCAAAGAGTCATGCCGGTATTGAAAAATCTCAAAACAATAAAGTAACACACTTAAAAGATGTCAGGCATCTTAGCAATTCAATGCGGCGTGAATTGTACAAGGCCCCATTCAGTAGCTCAATGTTTAAATGCTGGTAGTAAACAAAAATCAAATCTAAAAAATAGGTTTGGCTATTTCTGTAAAGCTGAGATGTGTTGCTGAGCTCAGAAAAAGCTCTCAAAGTACATAATGGTGACATAAGTAAAATAAAAAAAAATATGCCAAAAGTAATATCTGCCATTGTTATGTGTTTTAAAGGGTACTGCGACAAACATGTAAAAATGATAGCCTGGTTTTGTTGCGGTAACTTCAAACATGCTTACAGTTATATGCCGGCAAATGTCAAGGTACGAATGACTGAATGCGATGAAAATGTTTTTGCGAAAGTGCATTAATATTCTCCTTGGTCCTGACAGCATCAGTAAAACCAAACTTATGACATCAACACAAAAATGTGAAGCCGTCAATCGTTCATATCAAGCGGTCATTCCCAAACAGACAACATTTGCCCGTTCCTCGTCAGGACGCATACACGGGCAAATTACTAAGTTAAACCATGGTTATGCTGAATCTGTCTTACTAAAAACTGAGTTCTTAAGGCTAACATTTCAAAAGGTTCAAAAGTAGTAAAACAAATTGTAAGAACTGAAAAAATCAGATGTACCCGGCTTCGGTCGGACATGAAACAGAAAGCGAAAAGCTCGGATGCTGCTCGGGCTCGGCGGTACAAACTTCATGAAAAAAATCACTACTCGTCAGGCCTTACAGATCCTAACCAATTATCGGCAGTGAAACACTTGCAAGACCACTGCTATGCATATTTAGTGCCTAAATTGCATGATTATAGTGATCATGACTGCATGATAAGTGATATAGAGCTTAGATGTATATACAGAAAAATGTGTGAACAAATGTATATAAGAAGTTATGCTGTTGGTTCAAATAAAGTGCTTTTTCTGTATATTTTCTACATATTTCTTATGTTTTCAGTGGTCTAGCTTGTACATACTAACAAAACAAACAAGACACTGTCACAAAAATTAGATTTAAGTCACATTTCTTCAGGGATTTTTTCAGGCTCTAAATAATACAATTTGGGTAGCCGGTATGCCCAAGACGTATGCCTCTGGCAACACAATGTCTTCCTGTCATGATTAATTTCCATGGGTTCTAGGGATAGGTGACTTGTGTTAAAACACAAAGAGTGGCCACACAGGTGTGAGAGAGGCTGGTTAGATGTCAAAATCAACTTAAAATGAAGCATATATGCCAAACGGTGAACAAAATGTACTTTAGAAGGGGCATCTTCTGGAAATTTAGCCCTAATCTTGCCATATTAGGCCCTAAATGTCCAGAACATGCCCCTGTCCAAACAATACAGCCCTTTCAGGTTCTAGCATGCAGTTTCTTTCCATTTTTCTTTCAATTTCTCTGTAATTTTCACCTTCCATGATTTTGTAGCAGACGATATGTTACATCCGAATACTCTTCTAGGTTACACTCTACCAATTCGATTCCTTCTTTATTTCATATAGGGAATTAAATTTTCAGACACCATTTTCTGTACTTTAGAGCATTTCAAAGTATGGAAACCATATATAGCCTTTTAGTATAACTGTCTACTTACCAGAAATAAAAAATATTGACATGTATGTTGAATATAAGAAAAATAATTTGTTCAGAAAAACAACACCGTCTGAAAATGCTTCCATGAAAATGCTAATCGAACAAGTACGCGTAGGTAGACACTTTAATCAAAAAATATACTAAAACATGGAAATGCACTGTGACAGTTGCTTAGATCTTTTCTCAATATAATCTGCAATCAAACTAAACCAAAAATGTAACTGTCACATCATATTTCACTCGTTTCTGTTATATTTTATCAACAGCATGGAACTATTTCTTGGACTACTTCACATGTAACACTATGTAGTCACTTCCGGTTTGGTATAATCAGTCCTTTAAGGAACTTTTTTGGTGGACAAAATTTGAAATTAATACACTGACCTTTAGGTCCACCTTTTACTACAAACATGTTAAAATTTGAAAGGAATCCATGCATGCATTCTCTCAAAATATGCATTTTTAAATGATGATATTTTTCAGGCTCGGCCAATTGCTATTTTCTGATTTTTTACAGAAATACCTCTGATAGGAAAATGTATATATTTTTTGTATTTCTTAAAACTGAAGACTCTAACTGCTATTGGCTATTACTGGGATGACATTTGAATAATAAAAAGTAAAAAATTTCACATATGATCATATTTCCTACTTTTAATATGGCTTGAAACATACTTTTTTTTATAAAAAAAATGCACCATATTTTCCAAATTTTGCAATTAAGATGGTACACAAATGACTTTCTATAACCAAAGAACATGTTAAATTTGGTTATTTGATAAAAAGCAAAGTGTCATTTAGTGATTACAATAATTTAGAGACAAGATAATCCATGCTAGGGGCTTTATTAAGGTATATTGTCATGTCTGTGCATCTGGCTGTGAAGGTGTGAAATTCCTCAGGTGTTCCACAGGGTTCTACACTATCTCCTGTTTTGTTCATAGTCACTTAACCTGTTGTTTTGTACAGATTAAGATGTTAAAATTTAACAGTATATGCATGTGTTAGTTATTAGTTATAAAATATTATCTATTTTTTTTTTGTCACTAAATTGCATAAAATGGTTCGTTTGGAGAAACAAGTAAAACACTGCCGCAGTGTTGGGTTCAAGAAAGGTGCTCCTAGCACAACTAAAGGTATGAAACTTTGTTATAACACTGATAAGTTAGAATATAGTATGTTAGGTTAGAAAAACAGGTTCACAATGCAACAGTTCATGAGAACTCTGAAGTACTAACCTTTAAAGATGTTGATGGCAATGCCACAATGACAAAACCACTCAGGCCAAACCAGATAGTGTTGGGATTATCGATAAGTATGGTACTGCTCAAACTGATTCTGTTCACCCGGACTTGCGAACTAACAAACTGTATCTTCCCGTGAATGTACAGGCTATGTTCAATTCTGAAATGAGAAATCACAGGGCTGTACACAGTGAATGTGAAGGTGATCTTGTGTTTGATGGTGAGGCGTCACAAAAGTGGGGGTAGTGTGGCGTGAAAGACTCAAATGTACAAAATGCATGTTTTTGAGTCAGTTTCACAATCTTATGATGAGGTGGATACTGGTAAACGTGGCAGAAAAAGCTGCCACAGCTAATATAGGTTTGCAATTAGGATTATACACCACCCCAATAAATAATACTGGCGCTTGCCGATACTAAATAACGCAAACATAAATTTACCGTGTGTAGCTTCTATGCACAAAACTGCATTAAAAGTTGGCCAGGTTTTACAAGTACTAAATGAACAAAGCATGTGTGATATTCAAACAAATCTTAAAACAGTAAATGAACAAATAGGTCAAAAGAGCCTGATTTAGTGAATGTTGAAGGAGACTCTTGTTATAATAATCCTATATTTAACTCGGATTCAACCCCGTTTCAGGCGGGTACAATCGTTGCGACTATTTTATGCGAGAACAATACCAAATCAAAAAAAATCATAGGGGTTTCATGTTGGCAGTAAACTTTGTGTAGTAGCTGCCAGACTTCGCAATAATGGTAGAAATGTTGAATGTCCAAATCATGAAGGACACTGTAGTGCTAATGTTCCTGAAACTGATTCAATTGGTGATGAGGGTAGATGGAGTCAAAAGGTAGCAAGTAAACTGTCAAAGCGCAATAGCTTCCTACACTGGAGATGGTGACTCAAAGAGTCATGCCGGTATTGAAAAATCTCAAAACAATAAAGTAAACACACTTAAAGAATGTCAGGCATCTTAGCAATTCAATGCGGCGTGAATTGTACAAGGCCCCATTCAGTAGCTCAATGTTTAAATGCGGTAGTAAACAAAATCAAATCTAAAAATAGGTTTGCTATTTCTGTAAAGCTGAGAAGTGTTGCTGAGCTCAAAAGCTCACAAAGTACATAATGGTGACATAAGTAAAATAAAAAAAAATATGCCAAAAAGTAATATCTGCCATTGTTTATGTGTTTTAAAGGGTACTGCGGACAAACATGTAAAAATGATAGCCTGGTTTGTTGCGGTAACTTCAAACATGCTTACAGTTATATGCCGGCAAATGTCAAGGTAACGAATGACTGAATGCGATGAAAATGTTTTGCGAAAGTGCATTAATATTCTCCTTGGTCCTGACAGCATCAGTAAAACCAAACTTATGACATCAACACAAAAATGTGAAGCCGTCAAATCGTTCATATCAAGCGGTCATTCCCAAACAGACAACATTTGCCCGTTCCGTCAGGACGCATACACGGGCAAATTACTAAGTTAAACCATGGTTATGCTGAATCTGTCTTACTAAAAACTGAGTTCTTTAAGGCTACATTTCAAAAGGGTTCAAAAGTAGTAAAACAAATTGTAAGAACTGAAAAAACAGATGTTACCCGGCTTCGGTCGGACATGAAACAGAAAGCGAAAAGAGCTCGGTATGCTGCTCGGGCTCGGCGGTACAAACTTCATGAAAAAAATCACTACTCGTCAGGCCTTACAGATCCTAAACCAAATTATCGGCGTGAAACACTTGCAAGACCACTGCTATGCATAATTTAGTGCCTAAAATTGCATGATTTAGTGATCAGACTGCATGATAAGTGATATAGAAGCTTAGATGTATATACAGAAAAAATGTGTGACAAATGTATATAAGAAGTTATGCTGTTGGTTCAAATAAAGTGCTTTTTCTGTATATTTTCTACATATTTCTTATGTTTTCAGTGGTCTAGCTTGTACATACTAACAAAACAAACAAGACACTGTCACAAAAATTAGATTTAAGTCACATTTTCTTTCAGGGATTTTTTCAGGCTCTAAATAATACAATTTGGGTAGCCGGTATGCCCAAGACGTATGCCTCTGGCAACACAAGTCTTCCTGTCATGATTAATTTCCATGGGTTCTAGGGATAGGTGACTTGTGTTAAAACACAAAGAGTGGCCACACAGGTGTGAGAGAGGCTGGTTAGATGTCAAAATCAACTTAAAATGAAGCATATATGCCAAACGGTGAACAAAATGTACTTTAGAAGGGGCATCTTCTGGAAATTTAGCCCTAATCTTGCCATATTTAGGCCCTAAATGTCCAGAACATGCCCCTGTCCAAACAATACAGCCCTTTTCAGGTTCTAGCATGCAGTTTCTTTCCATTTTTCTTTCAATTTCTCTGTAATTTTCACCTTCCATGATTTTGTAGCAGACGATATGTTACATCCGAATACTCTTCTAGGTTACACTCTACCAATTCGATTCCTTCTTTATTTCATATAGGGAATTAAATTTTCAGACACCATTTTCTGTACTTTAGAGCATTTCAAAGGTATGGAAACCATATATAGCCTTTTAGTATAACATGTCTACTTACCAGAAATAAAAAAATATTGACATGTTATGTTGAATATAAGAAAAAAATTTGTTCAGAAAAAACAACACCGTCTGAAAATGCTTCCATGAAAATGCTAATCGAACAAGTACGCGTAGGTAGACACTTTAATCAAAAAAATATACTAAAACATGGAAATGCACTGTGACAGTTGCTTAGATCTTTTCTCAATATAATCTGCAATCAAACTAAACCAAAAATGTAACTGTCACATCATATTTCACTCGTTTCTGTTATATTTTATCAACAGCATGGAACTATTTCTTGGACTACTTCACATGTAACACTATGTAGTCACTTCCGGTTTGGTATAATCAGTCCTTTAAGGAACTTTTTTGGTGGACAAAATTAACTCTGGCTCTCTGGTCATAGAAAATATGTTATAGCGAGCTCGAAGAGCAGGCCCGAAGGGCCTCCTCGAGAATCGAGCTTTACGGTAACGCAAGTATACTTGCACACTTGGTGATGGATTTGAAAAGTTTCGTCGGAAGTTTTTAAAAAGCGCACCCTAGCGGATAGGTGCTCACAGGAAGTACTTCTTTCCGGAGTGAATACAGAACTTCATTCAATTGCTAAAAATTATTCATCACTCAACAACAATGAAAGAATGATTTCAAGTTGTTTAAAAAAATATTATTTTAATTTAAAAGATCAAGCATCGGTCAGAAAATGGAAAAAAATGTCATTAATAAGCAGAAAGAAAATGGAACGCGATAATGACGTCACCGTGACACCGACTTCCCATTAATTTTGCAACGTATGACATTCACTGTTATAGGTATGGTGACACTAAATGTAGACTTTTTCAAGTGAATAGGTTATCCTGAATTCTTGTGAGTAGTGAATAGTTTCTTTGTGACAATGATGCATATATTTTTCAGCTTAATCCGATTTCTTTGAGCTCGCTTTGAGGCTTTGCCTTATTTCATATTAAATTTTCATTTTATAAATGATGCTAGTCTTGATTGCCTTTTTGCCTTTTTTTCTTTTGACACACATTTTCGTGACCCCAATTCCAATTAATTTAAGTCATTCAGAGAAGACCTACCTATGCAAATGTATTTTTTAATTTTTGCTTAGAAGTACCCTACTATTTTGGCAAAGAAATAATAATATTATTTTCTCAAAATTTAGACCAAGAAACACACCAGAGGCCACCATTCCATACCTGTATTTTATAATTTTTCCAGGGGGGAAATCCTGGCCCCCCACTCATAAAGAGGGTACTAACCCCTCCCTTACCTCAAAATTTTGGACCTGAAAATGCACCAGGGACCACCATTTCATGCCTGTATTTCAAAATTTCCCAGGGGGAAAGCCCCCTGACCCCCACCCCCCTCCCCCTCATCAAAAGGGTACTAACCTCTCCATTATCTCAAAATTACAGACGTTAAAATGCACCAAAGGCCACCATTTCATGCCTGTATTTCAAAAATTTCCAAGGGGAAAGCCCCCTACCCTTCTGTCTTCGTTAAAAAAGACGAGGATATTCATTCACCAGTCCCGTTGTCAATTTAAAGAAAATGTTTGATGATATTCTATTTAAATAGAAAAAAAAATTGCATTTCACCTTCGCCTGAGAAATATATTGATCAGCAGTTGTAATAAACGTTTTTATGAGACAGCAATAAACACATAGGTGTCATAATTATAACGCACAGCATGTCCTAATTGTATAATCAATTTGATATGATTACACTGATTAAACACGAAATATATTCATTCATATATTAAATTTATTTCTGTTCTTTGTTAAACGAAACAAGAAAATAACTATTATTCCCTGAGAAAGTTTTGTTTCCAGAATTACACAAATGATTAAGAATATTCTTCTGTATTCAAAGTATTCCACTGACTTCTAATTTATTTTTCAACACCATTTTGATCTACGGCGTAATTATGTGGGTTTTTTTTTTTTTTTTTTTTTTTTTTTTTTTTGTGAAATATTTTCCCATGTTTTTTAAAGAAAATTAACTAGTGGAAGTCACCTGCAACTGGCAAGTTATTAAAACATATTGGTCATAAATTGTTTGTTAATTCAATTAACATTCAAATATTGCACACATTATATTGGCCTAACTCTCAGTGTGCAACATCCTGAAGGTGACACTTATTCTAACTTTTAGCGGGGTATTGTCAGATTTTTTATTACAAGAAATTTAAAAACGGAAACATCAGCTGAATTTGCAAGTTCACACCCATATATATAAGAAATAAAAATAACAGAGAAACAAATAAGCCACATAATTATGGAATATCCATGCTCCATCTGTGCTTTAGAGTGTCTGCAAAACACCATACAATGTTCAGATCGTAAGAATTGGATTCATAGTTTAAATCTGAGTGATAAAGATTTGCGAGCTTGGTCAGCTGCTCATTTGAACTTTCTATGCCAGAACTGTGTATTCTCTGGAACCGGCTATGATGCCAGCGCAGCCCTAGCAAGGTAAGAATATATATGCAATATAAGTGAAGAATCGTCATTACCAGGCACTGTTTGACTTAACGTTAACATTTTTCATTATTACTAAAGTCAACAAAACTCCCACTTGGTCAGTTTATATTGTAGTTTGGTTAAATTTCGACATTAGAGCGCGGATGGTAGATCACCGATTAAAGGTTCTTGTAAACGGAAATGAGATTAAAAATGGAAATACGCATCAAAGTGACAGCTTCAAACAATTTGTATCAAAATTCTTTTGTCAGTATCACTATGATGTGGTTTTTTTTACACGTGCATGTTGCCGCATATGCCCTGCACATGTAAAATATGCAATATTGGTCAAAATAAATGAATAATTAGCTGCAGTACCTATTCAAGTGTCGGCATGAGAAATTTCGTATGAATACATGCATTATTTACCAAACAGTAATGCCCTGCACATGCAAAATATGCAATATTGGTCAAAATAAATAAATAGTAACCTGCAGTATCTAATCAAATGTCGGTATGTGAAATTTCTAGAGAATACAAGTCATGTATTATTAACAGTTATACAATATAAACTGACCGATTACGAATTTTGTTGAGTGTGTACATGTTATCATTGCAAAAGCAGCGGCATGATGACACGTGCAGATTTCCTGCTAAAACGCAAATAAACTATTCCTTATTGCTACATGTACATTCTCACGTTCTTATGATATTGAAAAAAAGCAAATAGATGGTAAGCGCTTTTTTCTCATTAATTGATGATTTATCGTGTTTCGTAACAAAAAAAAATATGAACAGATTTTCAGTACATTTTCAACGCAAACTGTGGTTATTCTCTTCTTTTTTCGCATAAACAGTACTATTAACCAAACTCTGTACATTTATTATCTTATATTTTCGGAACAATTGAATCAAATTTCATGAATATCGTTAGGATATTTTATATTAAATTTAACGCCAAAATAAATTTGAATGCATTGGATCGTCTTAAATGTGTATGTTGTAAGTTTGTTATTGAATTCGACAAGAATTTTACCAATTTTACATGTTTAATAGGATTCTGTTACTCGATGATGTTGGTTTCACGTGCGTAAAACACCTAGTGAGGGGGGCTAAGCGTTGGCTTACCCTTAGATATCGGAAAATTATTGATATATTTCTTAAGAGGCTTTAAAACTAACTTACTGAAATATTTATGTTTAAAAACGATTAAGAGTTAAACCATTTAAACTCTTTTTGTGCCCCCCCCCCCCCCATGAATGAGTGGTGAGGGCATATAGATTTGGTCTTGTCCGTCCATCCGTCCGAAGTTCGTGACGCGCCTAGCTCGAAAAGTATTTGATATAAATTGATGAAACCTTGCATGAGTCTTTATCATGATATGAACTTGCGCACCTCCTATTTTTCGTCTGGCTCCACCCCCTATTTTCAGAGTTATGCCCCTGAAATAGTAAAAAATGCACATTTTGATTTTGTGACAAGCCTAGCTCAAAAAGTATTTGATATATATTCATGAAACCTTGTATGAGTCTTAATCATGATATGAACTTGTGCACCTCCTGTTTTTCATCTGACTCCGCTCTCTATTTTCAGTGTTATGGCCCCTGAAATAGTCAAAAATGCACATTTTCACCTTGTGACATGCCTAGCTCAAAAAGTATTTGATATAGATTCATGAAACCTTGCATGAGTCTTAATCATGATATGAACTTGTGCACCTCCTATTTTTCATCTGGCTCCACCCCCTATTTTCAGAGTTATGGCCCCTGAAATAGTCGAAAACGCACATTTTCACCTTGTGACACGCCTAGCTCAAAAAGTATTTGATATAGATTCATGAAATCTTGCATGAGTCTTAATCATGATATGAACTTGCGCACCTCCTATTTTTCATTTGGGTCTGCCCCCAATTTCCAGAGTTATGGCCCCTGAAGTAGTCAAAAATGCACATTTTCACCTTCTGACATGCCTAGCTCAAAAAGTATTTGATATAGATTCATGAAACCTTGCATGAGTCTTAATCATGATATGAACTTGTGCACCTCCTATTTTTCATTTGGGTCTGCCCCCTATTTTTAGAGTTATGGCCCCTGAAATAGTCAAAAATGTACATTTTCACCTTGTGACACACCTAGCTCAAAAAGTATTTAATATAAATGGTTGAAAACTCGCATAAGTCTTTATCATGATATAAACTTGCACACCTCTAATTTTTTGGCTGGCTCCACCCCTTATTTTTAAAGTTATGGCCCCTGAAATAGTAAAAAAATGCACTTTTTCACCTAATTATATACCTAGCTCAAAAAGTATTTGATGTAAATTCAGGAAACCTTGCTGGAGTCTTTATCGTGATGTGACCTTGCACATTTGGCATTCCTCTTGAGAATCTTAGCTCTTATTACAGAGTTATGGCCCTTGAAATAGCCAAAATAGTGGATTTTTTGTTTGTTATGCTCATAGCTCAAAAAGTATAGCGCCTAGAATAATGAATCTTTTCATAAAATGTTTGTTGAGGCTATACCCCATTAAGACTGCAAACATTTGAATTATTGCTACTTATTTGTGACAAATGTACCAGTGGGGGGCACACCCTGTGTCCTACAGACACATTCTAGTTTGTTATATGTTTTAACATGTAAATCGAGCGGATATCGTACAGTTTGTTGTTAACTTTTTTTTTTATTCCAGACTGCATACAGCTTTGTTGTCAAACCGCAGAAACAGTTTGACCAATCAGGCAAAATCTGAATCAATGTTGTTGGAAACTTACGGTGTAGAACTACCTACACATACACCAGATTCTGCGACAAATGAAATAGACAAGGACGCTGTCAAAATTCTGGAAATGTACCAATTATCGATGAATTCAGCATATGTTCCGCTACGCACTATAGGTGACGGGAATTGCCTTTATAGAGCTGTGTCACGTGTGTTGTCGGGAGATGAGCATGCACATATCCTGCTAAGGTTATTGACTGTGTTAGAAATGATACTAAATAAATCATGTTATGACACAAATAAAAAACACAACGACTTCATTAACGATATTAGAATTGTCACAAGTGACTATGATAAACTTTTGAATGACGTTTTGAAAGAGAATTCTTTCAGTGAAATGGCGCATATATATGCATTAGATGAATCTATACAGTCCTATTATCCGCCTCAAGTTAAGCCGGAATTATCCTCTGCTTTCACAAGAAAAATTGTAGGAAGCAGCACTTGTGCAGATAAGATTCCTAGAATAATGTTGATGTGGACATCGATGGTTGCCCCTGTTTCAATTTCTAGTTTTCATGCTAATCATTTTGTACCTTTACTTGATAAACAGCAGGAACTAACTGATGTTTGCGACAGTAACTGTAGCATAAATGTGGACCAATATCCTCTGTTTCCAGGTGAAGAGTCTCTAGAGACTAATGACAGTATATGTACATCTATAGGTGGTGCATATGGGTGTGAAACGCTCGAGGAGCCTGTCACTTTATCTGACATTTCTTTGAAAGATTTGGTGACGG